>NC_045436.1:98393814-98538689 GCF_002776525.5 Piliocolobus tephrosceles | reverse complement strand
AAAGAAAGAAAGAAAGAAAGAAAGAAAGAAAGAAAGAAAGAAAGAAAAGAGGGAGGGAGGGAAGGAAGAAAGGAAGGAAAGAAGAAAGAAAGAAAAGAAAAGAGAAAAGAAAAGGAAAGGAAAGGAAAGAAGGGGGAGGAGGAGGAAGGGAGGAAGGGAGGAAGGCAGGAAGGCAGGAAGGCAGGAAGGTAGGAAGGCAGGAAGGCAGGAAAGAAGGAAGGAAGGAAGGAAGGAAGGAAGGAAGGAAGGAAGGAAGGAAGGAAAACTATCTGAACAAATAAATGCTGGGTGCTCTTCTAAATTCAGGTGACATACCTATGAACCACAAAGGAAAGATGCTTCCTCCCTTGGAGACTGCATTTTACTGGAGAAGCCAGACAGTAAATAAGTAAACAAAAGAGTTTCAGAGAGAAATGAGGGTTAACAAAGAAATAAAGCAGTGTGATATGGCAGAGCGTGATGGGAGTAATATAACACATAATGTGATCAAAAAACCCTCCCTGAGCTGATACACAAATAGCTGAGACACAAACTGACAAGGAGATAGGAACTTGAAAAGCAGAAGAGTGGGAGGCAGGGCAAAAACATGCTTTGTCACCACAAAGAACAGATAGAATAGTGCAATTGAAGTGTGGTGGATTCCTACCTATTACCAGAGAACAATTTAATAGGATGCTGATGAAGCTGAGCCTCTTGGGCCCTCACTTTCAGAATCCCTTCAAGAATCTGAAGGACCCCAGCATGTACTCACATGTTTGTATGCCTTTGTAAAATCTGCCAAAGTAAAATATTTAAACCAAATTTGGTTAAGATTGTTGTCAACTCTAACTTCCCCTTCTTATGGTACTGGAGTAGCCGCGAGCATTTTTGGAATCCAAGCTAAAGAGAAGATGAGTTGAGGATTTGTTCAGTCTGGGTTTAGTGGAATATATGTATGTGGTTTGAAATTGCATTCATGTAAAGTTATTGCCACTGCCCATTGAAGAAATGAACAGCTTCCAGTCATACTTCTATCATGTGCCAATTCGCCCTTTAGCGTGGAAACATTAAAGGGCAGAGGTTTACCACAACACCAACACATTGTAAGATGCTGACACTAAGTATTTGGGTAGTGGAGGAGAAATAAAGGTTGACATGTACAGAGCCAGAAGGTAATCTTTGGAAAATGCTTCTAATCATCAAAAATAAAAAATGTCAGTGAAGGATTCATTTCTTATTAAGGTGTAGTCACATACAAAGGACTCCCTTTTCAGGAACATGCTAGATAATGTAAGCACACACAATCATAATCACATCATACATTTTTATGGCTATCATGAGAAATATAATTTATTGGAATTCCTGTGTTTTGGGGCACAAACCTGCAGCCATGTTACAGTGATGACATCTGTATAGGAAGTTGCATGTTGTGTACAATCCTATGATCAATAATAATAAACCAATTTTGATAAACCATGCTAGAGGTTAATGTAAAATATGATATTACAAAATTATTGTCATATAAAATATCAGAGTACTCAACCAAAAAAATAGAGAAAAAAAGTATGTCAAATGGTTAATAAAAATGCTGTTATTCCAATCTACATGCCCATCAATGATAGACTGGATAAAGAATATGTGGTACATATACACCACAGAATACTATGCAGCCATAAAAAGGAATAATATCATGTCCTTTGCAGGGACATGGATGGAGCTGGAAGCCATTATCCTCAGCAAACTAACACAGGAACAGAAAACCAAATACCGCATGTTCTCACTTATAAGTGGGAGCTGAATGATGAGAACACGTGGACACATGGTGGGGGAACAACACACACTGGGGCCTGTCAGGTGGGGAGAGCATCAGGAAGAAGAGCTAATGGATGCTGGGCTTAATACCTGGGTGATAGAATGATCTATACAGCAAACTACCATGGCGCACGTTTACATATGTAACAAACCTTCACATCCTGCACATGTACCCCCAAAGTTAAACTAAAAGTTGAAAAAAAATACAGTCATTTATCTAAATTTTGTGTATTTTTGCAGCTGTGTGTTTGTGGTATTTATCATCTTTTAAAAAACTTGACATTTTTGTGTTTTTTTTTCTCATTTTAAATAAATATCCAGTTTCATGTCTAATTGTATAATTATAATTTTATTCTTTTTCTTAAAAGCCCTCCACACCACCATTGAATTGTAACAGTTTAGACCCCACAAAGCCTCTATCTACTCTTTCCCAGTTTACTTACAGCAAGGAGGTCCACAGCAGGGAGAAAACGCAACAAAACTTACCTAGCTATAAAAAGAGCCATGGGGCCGGGCGCGGTGGCTCAAGCCTGTAATCCCAGCACTTTGGGAGGCCGAGACAGGCGGATCACGAGGTCAGGAGATCGAGACCATCCTGGCTAACACGGTGAAACCCCGTCTCTACTAAAAAAAAAATACAAAAATCTAGCCGGGCGAGGTGGCGGGCGCCTGTAGTCCCAGCTACTCAGGAGGCTGAGGCAGGAGAATGGCGGGAACCCGGGAGGCGGAGCTTGCAGTGAGCTGAGATCCGGCCACTGCACTCCAGCTTGGGTGATAGAGCGAGACTCCGTCTCAACAAAAAAAAAAAAAAAGAGCCATGGTTCAGTCACAGGGCTAGTTTCAGATATATCAGATGCATAGTTGTATCACATGGTGTCCACTGGTTTTTGTTCTAGTTTATTTTGATTTTTTAAAAAGATGTCGGCAGGGCGCGGTGGCTCAAGCCTGTAATCCCAGCACTTTGGGAGGCCGAGACGGGCGGATCACGAGGTCAGGAGATCGAGACCATCCTGGCTAACACGGTGAAACCCCGTCTCTACTAAAAAATACAAAAAAACTAGCCGGGCGAGGTGGCGGGCGCCTGTAGTCCCAGCTACTCCGGAGGCTGAGGCAGGAGAATAGTGTGAACCCGGGAGGCGGAGCTTGCAGTGAGCTGAGATCCGGCCACTGCACTCCAGCCTGGGCGACAGAGCAAGACTCCATCTCAAAAAAAAAAAAAAAAAAAAAAAGATGTCACACAAATTAGGAGAGAATCTTGCCTTTTAACAGGGATTAATTTGTGTAATTTTTTCCATAGATAAAATCAACAGTCTTTAGATTGTTATTATTTATTTGGCCCTCTTCTGACCATTTAATTTCCCACATCATTCTTCCTATCCCATCTCTTCCATCATAGCTTTACAAGGTGAATTAAAATGTCTGCTTTGCCTTTAGGCTTCTGGAAGCCAGTAATATTAAATATAAATAACATTTACATTTATAATATCAAATGAATATTTGAACAGCTGCAATAGTAGTATTTAAAATGCCTAGTAACATAACATTACCTGACTTCAAATTATACTACAAGGCTATAGTAGCCAAAACAGCATGGTACTGGTATAAAACCGGACACATAGATCAATAGAACAGAATAGAGAACCCAGAAATAAAGCTACATATTTATAGCTGACTGATCTTTGACCAAATAAACAAGAACATACACTGGGGAAAAGGACACTCTTTTTATTTATTTATTTATTTATTTATTTATTTATTTTATTATTATTATACTTTAAGTTCTAGGGTACATGTGCATAATGTGCAGGTTTGTTACATTGGTGTGCTGCACCCATCAACTCGTCAGCACCCATCAACTCGTCAGTACCCATCAACTCATCATTTACATCAGGTATAACTCCCAGTGCAATCCCTCCCCCCCCCCCATGATAGGCTCCGGTGTATGATGTTCCCCTTCCCAAGTCCAAGTGATCTCATTGTTCAGTTCCCACCTATGAGTGAGAACATGCAGTGTTTGGTTTTCTGTTCTTGTGATAGTTTGCTGAGAATGATGGTTTCCAGCTGCATCCATTTCCCTGCAAAGGACACGAACTCATCCTTTTTTACGGCTGCATAGTATTCCATGGTGTATATATGCCACAGTTTCTTAATCCAGTCTGTCACTGATGGACTTTTGGGTTGATTCCAAGTCTTTGCTATTGTGAATAGTGCCGCAATAAACATACGTGTGCATGTGTCTTTATAGCAGTATGATTTATAATCCTTTGGGTATATACCCAGTAATGGGATGGCTGGGTCATATGGTACTTCTAGTTCTAGATCCTTGAGGAATCGCCATACTGTTTTCCATAATGGTTGAACTAGTTTACAATCCCACCAACAGTGTAAAAGTGTTCCTATTTCTCCACATCCTCTCCAGCACCTGTTGTTTCCTGACTTTTTAATGATTGCCATTCTAACTGGTGTGAGATGGTATCTCATTGTGGTATTGATTTGCATTTCTCTGATGGCCAGTGATGATGAGCATTTTTTCATGTGTCTGTTGGCTGTATGAATGTCTTCTTTTGAGAAATGTCTGTTCATATCCTTTGCCCACTTTTTGATGGGGTTGTTTGTTTTTTTCTTGTAAATTTGTTTGAGTTCTTTGTAGGTTCTGGATATTAGCCCTTTGTCAGATGAGTAGATTGCAAAAATTTTCTCCCATTCTGTGGGTTGCTTGTTCACTCTGATGGTAGTTTCTTTTGCCATGCAGAAGCTCTTTAGTTTAATTAGATCCCATTTGTCAATTTTCGCTTTTGTTGCCGTTGCTTTTGGTGTTTTAGACATGAAGTCTTTGCCCATGCCTATGTCCTGAATGGTGTTGCCTTTCTTTCTTCTAGGATTTTTATGGTATTAGGTCTAACATTTAAGTCTCTAATCCATCTTGAATTAATTTTCGTATAAGGAGTAAGGAAAGGATCCAGTTTCAGCTTTCTACTTATGGCTAGCCAATTTTCCCAGCACCGTTTATTAAATAGGGAATCCTTTCCCCATTTCTTGTTTGTCTCAGGTTTGTCAAAGATCAGATGGCTGTAGATGTGTGGTATTATTTCTGAGGGCTCTGTTCTGTTCCATTGGTCTATATCTCTGTTTTGGTACCAGTGCCATGCTGTTTTGGTTACTGTGGCCTTGTAGTATAGTTTGAAGTCAGGTAGCGTGATGCCTCCAGCTTTGTTCTTTTGACTTAGGATTGTCTTGGCAATGCGGGCTCTTTTTTGGTTCCATATGAACTTTAAAGCAGTTTTTTCCAATCCTGTGAAGAAACTCATTGGTAGCTTGATGGGGATGGCATTAAATCTATAAATTACCTTGGGCAGTATGGTCATTTTCACGATATTGATTCTTCCTATCCATGAGCATGGTATGTTTTCCATTTGTTTGTGTCCTCTTTTATTTCACTGAGCAGTGGTTTGTAGTTCTCCTTGAAGAGGTCCTTTACATCCCTTGTAAGTTGGATTCCTAGATATTTTATTCTCTTTGAAGCAATTGTGAATGGAAGTTCATTCCTGATTTGGCTCTCTGTTTGACTGTTACTGGTGTATAAGAATGCTTGTGATTTTTGCACATTAATTTTGTATCCTGAGACTTTGTTGAAGTTTCTATCAGCTTAAGGAGATTTTGGGCTGAGACAATGGGGTTTTCTAAATATACAATCATGTCATCTGTAAACAGGGACAATTGGACTTCTTCTTTTCCTAATTGAATACCCTTGATTTCTTTCTCTTGCCTGATTGCCCTAGCCAGAACTTCCAACACTATGTTGAATAGGAGTGGTGAGAGAGGGCATCCCTGTCTTGTGCCAGTTTTCAAAGGGAATTTTTTCAGTTTTTGTCCATTCAGTATGATATTGGCTCTGGGTTTGTTATAAATAGCTCTTATTATTTTGAGATATGTTCCATCAATACCGAATTTATTGAGTGTTTTTAGCATGAAGGGCTGTTGAATTTTGTCAAAGGCTTTTTCTGCATCTATTGAGATAATCATGTGGTTTTTGTCTTTGGTTCTGTTTATATGCTGGATTACGTTTATTGATTTGCGTATGTTGAACCAGCCTTGCATCCCAGGGATGAAGTCCACCTGATCATGGTGGATAAGCTTTTTGATGTGCTGATGAATCCAGTTTGCCAGTATTTTATTGAGGATTTTTGCATCGATGTTCATCAGGGATATTGGTCTAAAATTCTCTTTTTTTGTTGCGTCTCTGCCAGGCTTTGATATTAGGATGATGTTGGCCTCATAAAATGAGTTAGGGAGGATTCCCTCTTTTTGTATTGATTGGAATAGTTTCAGAAGGAATGGTCCCAGCTCCTCCTTGTACCTCTGGTAGAATTCAACTGTGAATCCATCTGGTCCTGGACTTTTTTTGGTTGGTAGCTATTAATTATTGCCTCAATTTCAGAGCCTGCTATTGGTCTATTCAGGGATTCAACTTCTTCCTGGTTTAGTCTTGGGAGAGTGTAAGTGTTCAGGAAATTATCCATTTCTTCTAGATTTTCTAGTTTATTTGCGTAGAGGTGTTTATAGTATTCTCTGATGGTAGTTTGTATTTCTGTGGGGTCGATGGTGATATCCCCTTTATCATTTTTTATTGCATCTATTTGATTCTTCTCTCTTTTCTTCTTTATTAGTCTTGCTAGCGGTCTATCAATTTTGTTGATATTTTCAAAAAACCAACTCCTGGATTCATTGATTTTTTTGGAGGGTTTTTTGTGTCTCTATCTCCTTCAGTTCTGCTCTGATCTTAATTACTTCTTGTCTTCTGCTAGCTTTTGAATGTGTTTGCTCTTGCTTCTCTAGTTCTTTTAATTGTCATGTTAGAGTGTCCATTTTAGATCTTTCCAGCTTTCTCTTGTGAGCATTTAGTGCTATAAATTTCCCTGTACACACTGCTTTAAATGTGTCCCAGAGATTCTGGTATGTTGTATCTTTGTTCTTATTGGTTTCAAAGAACATCTTTATTTCTGCCTTCATTTCGTTATGTACCCAGTAGTCATTCAGGAGCAGGTCATTCAGTTTCCATGTAGTTGAGTGGTTTTGATTGAGTTTCTTAGTCCTGAGTTCTAGTTTGATTGCACTGTGGTCTGAGAGACAGTTTGTTATAATTTCTGTTCTTGTACATTTGCTAAGGAGTGCTTTACTTCCAATTATGTGGTCAATTTTGGAATAAGTGTGATGTGGTGCTCAGAAGAATGTATATTCTGTTGATTTGGGGTGGAGAGTTCTGTAGATGTCTATTAGGTCTGCTTGCTGCAGAGATGAGTTCAATTCCTGGATATCCTTGTTAACTTTCTGTCTCGTTGATCTGTCTAATGTTGACAGTGGGGTATTGAAGTCTCCCATTATTATTGTATGGGAGTCTAAGTCTCTTTGTAAGTCTCTAAGGACTTCATTTATGAATCTGGGTGCTCCTGCATTGGGTGCATATATATTTAGGATAGTTAGCTCTTCCTGTTGAATTGATCACTTTACCATTATGTAATGGCCTTCTTTGTCTCTTTTGATCTTTGATGGTTTAAAGTCTGTTTTACAGAGACTAGTATCACAACCCCTGCTTTTTTTTGTTCTCCATTTGCTTGGTAGATCTTCCTCCATCCCTTTGTTTTGAGCCTATGTATATCTCTGCATGTGAGATGGGTCTCCTGAATACAGCAGACTGATGGGTCTTGACTCTTTATCCAGTTTGCCAGTCTGCATCTTTTAATTGGAGCATTTAGTCCATTTACATTTAAGGTTAATATTGTTATGTGTGAACCTGATCCTGCCATTATGATATTAACCGGTTATTTTGCTCATTAGATGATGCGGTTTCTTCCTAGCCTCAATGGTCTTTACATTTTGGCATGTTTTTGCAATGGCTGGTACTGGTTGTTCCTTTCTATGTTTAGTGCTTCCTTCAGGGTCTCTTATAAGGCAGGCCTGATGGTGACAAAATCTCTAAGCATTTGCTTATCTGTAAAGGATTTTATTTCTCCTTCACTTATGAAACTTAGCTTGGCTGGATATGAAATTCTGGATTGAAAATTCTTTTCTTTAAGAATGTTGATTATTGGCCCCCACTCTCTTCTGGCTTGTAGAGTTTCTTCTGAGAGATCTGCTGTTAGTCTGATGGGCTTCCCTTTGTGGGTAACCCAACCTTTCTCTCTGGCTGCCCTTAAGATTTTTTCCTTCATTTCAACTTTGGTGAATCTGGCAATTACGTGTCTTGGAGTTGCTCTTCTGGAGGAGTATCTTTGTGGCGTTCTCTGTATTTACTGAATTTGAATGTTGGCCTGCCCTACTAGGTTGGGGAAGTTCTCCTGGATGATATCCTGAAGAGTGTTTTCCAACTTGGTTCCATTTTCCCCCTCACTTTCAGGCACCCCAATCAGACGTAGATTTGGTCTTTTTACATAATCCCATACTTCTTGCAGGCTTTGTTCATTTCTTTTTCTTCTTTTTTCTTTTGGTTTCTCTTCTCGCTTCATTTCATTCATTTGATCCTCAATCACCGATACTCTTTCTTCCAGTTGATCGAGTCGGTTACTGAAGCTTGTGCATTTGTCACGTATTTCTTGTGTCATGGTTTTCATCTCTGCCATTTTGTTTATGGCCTTCTCTGCATTAATTATTCTAGTTATCAATTCTTCCACTCTTTTTTCAAGATTTTTAGTTTCTTTGCGCTGGGTACGTAATTCCTCCTTTAGCTCTGAGAGGTTTGATGGACTGAAGCCTTCTTCTCTCATCTCGTCAAAGTCATTCTCCGTCCAGCTTTGATCCGTTGCTGGTGATGAGCTGCGTTCCTTTGCAGGGGGAGATGCGCTCTTATTTTTTGAATTTCCAGCTTTTCTGCCCTGCTTTTTCTCCATCTTTGTGGTTTTATCTGCCTCTGGTCTTTGATGATTGTGATGTACTGATGGGGTTTTGGTGTGGGTGTCCTTCCTGTTCGTTAGTTTTCCTTCTAACAGTCAGGACCCTCAGCTGTAGGTCTGTTGGAGATTGCTTGAGGTCCACTCTAGATCCTGTTTGCCTGAGTGTCAGCAGCAGAGGCTGCAGAAGATAGAATATTGCTGAACAGCAAGTGTACCTGTCTGATTCTTGCTTTGGAAGCTTCCTCTCAGGGGTATACTCCACTGTGTGAGGTGTAGGGTGTCGGTCTGCCCCTAGTGGGGGATGTCTCCCAGTTAGGCTACTCAGGGATCAGGGACCCACTTGAGCAGGCAGTCTGTCCGTTCTCAGATCTCAACCTCCATGTTGGGAGATCCACTGCTCTCTTCAAAGCTGTCAGATAGAGTTGTTTGCGTCTGCAGAGGTTTCTGCTGCTTTTGTTGTTGTTGTTGTTGTTTAGCTGTGCCCTGTCCCCAGAGGTGGAGTCTACAGAGACAGGCAGGCCTCTTTGAGCTTCTGTGAGCTCCACCCAGTTCGAGCTTCCCAGCAGCTTTGTTTACCTACTTAAGCCTCAGCAATGGCGGGCGCCCCTCCCCCAGCCTGGCTGCTGTCTTGCCGTTAGATCACAGACTGCTGTGCTAGCAGTGAGGGAGGCTCCGTGGGTGTGGGACCCTCCCAGCCAGGTGTGGGATATAATCTCCTGGTGTGCCCATTTGCTAAGACCCTTGGTAAAGCGCAGTATTGGGGTGGGAGTTACCCGATTTTCCAGGTGTTGTGTGTCTCAGTTCCCCTGGCTAGGAAAAGGGATTCCCTTCCCCCTTGCGCTTCCCAGGTGAGGCGATGCCTCGCCCTGCTTCAGCTCTCGCTGGTCAGGCTGCAGCAGCTGACCAGCACCAATTGTCCGGCACTCCCTAGTGAGATGTACCCAGTACCTCAGTTGAAAATGCAGAAATCACCTGTCTTCTGTGTGGCTCGTGCTGGGAGCTGGAGACTGGAGCTGTTCCTATTCGGCCATCTTGCTCCGCCCCCCAGGACACTCTTTTTAATAAA
This sequence comes from Piliocolobus tephrosceles, assembly GCF_002776525.5. Classification (NCBI taxonomy): domain Eukaryota; kingdom Metazoa; phylum Chordata; class Mammalia; order Primates; family Cercopithecidae; genus Piliocolobus; species Piliocolobus tephrosceles. The sequence goes on along the minus strand of NC_045436.1, from coordinate 98,528,945 downwards.
AGGTGGTGGGAAAATTGGATTGCCATATGCAGAAGAATGAGACTGGACTCTCTTACCATATATGAAAATCAACTCAAGATGAATTAAAGACCTGAAACTATAAAAATGCAGAAGAAACCCTAGAAAAAAACTCTTCTGAATATTAAACTAGGCAAAGAATTCACGACTGAGACCTCAAAAGCACAGGCAACAAAAACAAAAATAGACAAATGGGACTTAATTCAACTAAAAAGCTTCTGCACAGTAAAAGAAAAAAGTGAACAGACAACCTGCAGAATGGGAGAAAATATTGGCAAACCATATATCCAACAAAGGACTAATATTTAGAATCTACAAGGAACACAACTCAAAAACAATAGCAAATAATAATAATAATCCCATTTAAAAATAGGCAAAGGGTATGAATAGACATTTTTCAAAAGAAGACATACAAATAGCCAATAGGCATATGAAATATGCTACACATCACTGATAATCAGGGAAATGCAAATTAAAGCCACAATAAGATATCATCTTACATGAATCAGAATGGCTATTATTAGAAAGACAAAAAAAAAAAAAAATACAGGTATTGGAAGAATGTGGAGAACAGGAAACACTTATACACTGTTGGTGAAAATGTAAATTAGTACAACCTCTATGAAAAACAGTATGGAGATTTCTCAAAGAGCTAAAATTAGAACTACTGTTTGATCCAGCACTCCCACTATATCTGCCCAAAGGAAAAGAAATTATTATATCAAAAAGATACCTGCACCTGTGTGTTTATTGCAGCACTATTCACAATAGCAAGTATATGGAATCAACCTAAATGTCCTTTCATGGATGATTGGAATGACTGGAGAAAGAAAATGTGTGTGTATGCGTGTGTGTATACACACACGATGAAATACTATTGAGCCATAAAAAAGAGTGAAATTATGTCTTTTACAGCAACATGAATGGAACTGGAGGCCATTATCTCAAGTGAAACAACTCAGACAGAAAGACAAATACTGCATGTTCTTACTTATAGGTGGGAGCTAAATAATGTGTACACATGGACATAGAGTGTGGAATGATAGATAATGGAGACTCAAAAGGGGGAGTGTGTGAGAGGGGGTGGATGATGAGAAATTACTTAATGGGTATGTCACCAGAAAAAGGGGTATGATCCGAATCACAAGAGAGAGTTCTTGGATCTCATGAAGGAAGGAATTCAAGGTGTCTCGGAGTGCAATGAGGAAAGATAGTTCACTGAAAGGTACTCAGATACAGAGTAGGGCATCCTCAGAAAGCAAGAGGAGGAATGCCTGGTCTTTGTTTTAAGTTTTTCTTATATCTACGTAAAAGCTAATCTACTTCTGCATGTGGGTGGGCTGACAGCATGCCAAAATTTATTATTTTGCTAACTTAAAAAAAACTATTAATGCCATTTTAATGAGTAAGTACATCAAATCATGACTGTAGTCATTTTAAAAACATGCATTATTATGCAGTATCAGGGCATCTGTATACTTTTTTTGTTGTCATAGGAGTTTGTCCTTGCAGGTATTTTTAAGCTGCTTCTTAAGCCATAAACATCTTATGACCATGGGTTGTGACTGGCAAGGAATGTGCCTTGCTTGTTTTAAGACAAAGTTGATTTTAAAATAGTGTCACCCTGGCTCTCCTATGTTCCTGTTTCTCTAACAGGTACAATGTATATTATTCAGATGATGGATACCTTAAAAACCCTGACTTTGCCACTGCATAGTCTCTGCATATAACAAAATTACACTTGTAACCCATTCATTTATGCAAAGAAAAAAAATGCCCAATAAGTAAAATAAATGATGCCAATGCATTCCCAAGTAAGCTTTATATCACAGCCAAATTTCTTAAATTGGGAATCACTTTTAGCTGATTAAGGCAAAAGCATGATACAAATTGCTACATTTGTTGCACTGAAAGATGTTTTCCAGACTAAACCATACTGTGCTCTCAAGGGGTCATAGGCTTGCTATTTACTCTGCCTTCAGAAACCTGCTTTGACCCAGTCATTCACTTAACAATTGTTTATTATTTATTTCAGGCACTGTCCTAGGCACAAGGGTTGTAGAAATTAACAAGTGAGACAAGGTCCAAATCTCCTATAAGCACATATTCCAGTTGGCAGAACAGACGAGAAATACAAATAACCCTATGTTTTCTCACATGGTGGCAAATGCTGTGAAGAAAAATAAAGACATGGTATATGCAGGATCTGGAAAAAATTCTTTAAAGAAAAAGAAAAGAGGCTAGGCACTGTGGGTCACACCTGTAATTCCAGCACTTTGGGTGACAGAGCAAGACTTCGTCTAAAAAAAACAAAAAAAAAAAAAAGGAAAAGAAAAAAGAAAAAGAAAGATACGAAGTTGTGGGGAGGGATGTGGTAGAGGAAGGTTGACTACTCCAAGAAAATCTCTCTGTCATGTGGAGGTGACATTTGACCTGTTTGGTGTTGATGCACTATTAGTGGTTGTTATAAATTTAAATCATAAAAATATTTTGACCAAAGAAGATGCTGAGTATATATTCTTTCCAGAGGTAGGACAGGTAGGTGCGAGAGCCAAGGCTTGGCATGAATTCAAACCCTAGCTCTGCTGCTAATTTCTGCACAGTCCTGGTTGTCACTTGTCTTCTGAACCTTGGTATTCTCTTTTGAGCTTGCTGTGAGTGATAAATAAGATTTTTTAAACATCTGATTTTTTTAAAAAGTTTTATTTTAAGTTTTGGGATACTTGCTCAGGATGTGCAGGTTTGCTACATTAGTAAACATGTGCCATGGTGGTTTGCTGCACCTGTCAAGCTACCACCTAGGTATTAAGCCCTGCATCGTTAGCTGTTTATCCTGATACTCTCCCTCCCCCATAGCCCCTTCAGCCAGAATGGTGATTATTAAAAAGTCAAGAAACAACAGATGCTGGCAAGGCTGTGGAGAAATAAGAATGCTTTCACACTGTTGGTGGGAATGTAAATGAGTTCAACCATTGTGGAAGACAGTGTGGCAATACCTCAGAAATCTAGAACCAGAAATGCCATTTGACCCAGCAGTCCCATTACTGGGTATATACCCAAAGGAATATAAATCATTCTACTATAAAGACACATGGACGTGTATGTTCATTGCAGCACTATTCACAATAGCAAAGACTTGGAACCAACCCAAATGCCCATCAGCGATAGATTGGATAAAGAAAATGTGGAACATCTGCTTTTTAAACAAGTTCCTGACATATAACAACTGCTTAATAAATCTTTCCTTAAACCCTCCCTTTGCTATCTCAAATGGTCCTCCCTGGATAGAAACAAAGCTGCCTCTGAAGGGGGAAGGATTCCAAGCTAGCAGCTGAGAGTTTCTGGAAGGAAATGACTTTTCCTTGCAGATTAGTGCAGCAGGCTTCCCTCAAAAGTGAGGAATTTCCTAGAAAATTGCTAATTATTACAAGGCAGCCAGCAGGCACTGAGCAGACAGAGTAAATCAGCCACCACTGAGTTTGAAGAGTAAGTGTTCAGCTGACCAGGTTTCATTACTCCTCACAACTCTGTAGCAGGCTTGGGAATTAGGCCTGAGTCTGCCAATAGATCAGGAAAGTCAATGCTCACACCGTGCTGGAATACTGGAGGTATTCCGTTTATTTCTGTTGTTATTGTTGTTGTTATTTGTAGTGATACCACTTTTTGAAGCAGAATGTTTCTCATTCACTCGTACGTTTCTCACAGAACCAAGAATTTGTAGAAACATCATACCTTTGAACAGAATTATGAAATGAGCAAGGTAACCATGGCTGGGATTTCGTTTCAGCTCTCTTAATCCCCAGCATTTAGAATGGTGCCTGAAACCTACTAGGAGCTCAAAAATATTTGCTGAAAAATCAGCTGTCCTGTCTCCCAGTTGTAAGTTTTTTCCACTGTATTGTATATCCAGGCTTAATGAAATTGCTAAACCAGATAAGAACTTGGGAGTGTTTTTTCCTGCCCTTCAAGTAGAGGAACCTCTTGAACTTCCAACATGGCCAGTGAACCAATTTTACAGGCCTCAGGTTTTGAGTTAACTGAATGCAATCATGGCCCCTCAGTGAATATGCATGAAATGAAATTGCATAGAATCAAATTGAATTAAATGGAAACACTAAATGCAGGCTTAAATGCACATATTAAATCTGGTTTAAATTTTGTATTTCCAGATTTCAACTTTTATTGACTGACAAGTAGAGTGACAAAAAACAATAATTCTTACACTTCTAAAAATAATTTTCTTAGGCCAGGTGCTGTGGCTCATGTAATCTCAGCACTTTGGGATGCCAAGGTGGGCACATCACCTGAGGTCAGGAGTTTGAGACCAGCCTGACCAACAAGGAGAAACCCCTTCTCTACTAAAAATACAAAAATTAGCCGGGTATGGTGGCTGTTCCTGTAGTACCAGCTACTCAGGAGTCTAAGTCAGGAGAATCGCTTGAACCTGGGAGGCAGAGGACGCAGTGAGCTGAGATAGCACCATTGCACTCCAGCCTGGGCAACAAGAGCTTAACTCTGTCTCAAAAATAATAATAATAGTAACAATAATTTTCTTTTTGCAATCCTAAAGTGCTTATAAACATTAAGCCCCACCAAGTGTCATTTGCTAAACTTTCTGGGAAGACACGACAACAGACAGCCAGGCAAGCACATCTTCTGATGTCGTGCTGGAATCAGTGGGAAAGCAAGCCAGACTCTTAAGCGCCCCTGTCCACAAAAGGTAAAAGGAGGTCACTTAGGCCATTTTCCTAGCAACATATTCAGGGTATTTTCCTGTATTTTGTTTTCTAGCACTTTGCCAAATCTGGCCTTAAATAAAGTATTTCCTTCCATTTTCCTTCTTTCTAACTTGGGTAATTACACCAGCATCTAAAAGGAAAAGTTTGCCTGTCATTCAAAGTACAACTTCCAGATCTCATTTCATTATTTCTAGTTATAGTCTTCCTATTACTATTTTTATTGAAAAAGTAATCTGTTCTGCCAAATATTTATAAAATTTCAAAAAAAGTAAAAATTTTTTGAAAGGCATACATTAACCTACATGAAAATTTGCACAAATTGACAATTTTAAAATGTAATGTTATTATTATAAGAAAATTTAATTCACAGGTGAAATATGTGAGATACATTGTTTCTTATATATATGATTTATGAATGCATGTTTAAAAATCCAATAATCACCCAAATTTAGAAAATCAATTTGAAAAGCAATAAAATCTAGACCAGGTGTGTTATAGTTTTGGAGAAATACAATGTTTTAACAAGAGTATCTAGTTTTTTTTAATATGTAAAATTCAACAGAATGATTGCGCAAAAAATTTAAATAAGATTTTGTCCCTTACTCCAATATTTTTCATTAACTACGTAGTTTTTTGTTTTTTTTTTTTAATGAAAGGAGGGGAGGAGTAGATTAGGTCACTGCAACTTCTTTTCCTATGAAGTACATGTTTTTATTTAAAGTTAAACATGACAGAGACTGACTGGAGGGAAATGTTCAGTCCAAAAACACAATCAGATAATGATCATTGAAACTGATTTTACTTCATATTTTCCAAATTCATCTTATCCTGCCTTAATAATAAATGAACTCCAGATGTTGGAATGATGCAAGGTACTTTGCTTTAGATCTAATAAAGCAGAGGCATGCTTTCTACTAAGAACAGTGTTCATTTGAAAAACAAACTAGATTTTTGAGAAAACTGTTTTGACCAAGGAACTCCTGGCATATAAATTATTAAGGATTACCAATAGCCTTCAGGAGACAAATAAATAAATAATGGAGACTACCCAGGTACAGTGGCAACCCAAAACCATAAAATAACACTGTTTCAGAGTTTCAAGTAATTTTTATTTAAACACTAGTAGGATTTATAGCATGCTAAATGTGCTTTTGTCACAGAATTAATGGAAAGACAAATATACACACATAACATTCAAGATACAGATGAGTTCAGGATAATGTCTGACTAATGATGTTCATCATTAAAGATTAGTAGAACAAATCATTATTAAAAATTATAAGATGTTTCCAGTTTGATTACTCATCAAAAAAAAAAAATTCTAAGATTTTGAAGTGGAAGTATACAGACAACCCCTGTATTGTATTGGCAGACAGGTACACAAATATTACTTTAGCACAAGGACAACTAATCTCAGCAACTGTGAGCTTATAAATAATTTCTTTTCCTTGGTTTTTGAGCCTATTTGTGACATACAATTATACTAATTGCCTCTACCTCATTCTTGCCTATGAATAAAGGAGTAGAAAAGGGTAACAATTTGAAGGCTATCTGCTTCTGAAAGAAACTAAATAGAAAAAATTCTTATTGTCTAGCACAAAATTATAAAAGATATCAAATATAAATTATAAATTACATTTTTTCAGAAGAAGGTCAAACAACATATAACATGTTTAATGTAAAAAAGATACATGGGAAAAGATGAATAAGTAACCACTTTTAATAAATATACTGAGTTTTTAAATCAGTAGGCATGACTGATTTGTACTGAAGAATTCATTCACTATGTCCTATTCTCTTTGTAACAAATAATTACACTTTTGCAACAAGGTAGTAAAGGTTAGAGGGGCAGTCTAAGACTGAAAAATAAAAAGAAAGAAAGAAACTCATAGGAACCACAAGGAATTATCTCTATAATCGTAAAACTAAACCCTTTGGCATTATTTTTTAACCACAGCATTTGGCTCACCCAAAACACAATAATACAGGCAGATACAGTAAGATCTTTCATTGTATCTAGTCATTTGAAAGAAAACAATTAAGTTCAATATATATTTTTAGATAAATCTAATAAAATTTAAATATGAAGTCAATATATTAGATACTGTAGATACAAATTCTTGGTTCTTTTAAAGTGTTTAAGGTCTAGAGCAAACATTTGAAAACTATGGCCCAGGGGTCATATGGTCTCCATGGAAACTACTCTGTGGTCTTAGTGCAAAAGTTGCCATAAGTAATATGTGAATGAATGGGTGTGAATGTATTGCAATAAAACGTTATTTCAAAAAGAGGTAACAGCTATATTTGGCCCCTAGCTTGCAGTTTGCTAACCCCTTGGTTAGATTAAAAAAAAAAAAAAAAAAGGAGAACTAAAGAAATGAATAACTTTAAAAAGTTCTTTGAAATTCTGTTTCTGGATATTAGGGTGTATTAGTCCATTCTCACACAGCTATAAAGAACTAGCTGAGACTGAGTGATTTATGAAGATAAAAGGTTTAATTGGCTTACAGTTCCACATGGCTGGGGAGGCCTCAGGAAATCTACAGTCACGGCTGAAGGTGAAGGGGGAGCAAGCACATCTTCATATGGTGGCAGAGGAGAGACAAAGAGTGAAGGGGAAGTGCTGCACAGTTTCAAACAACCAGATCTTGTGGGAACTCTATCATGAGAACAGCAAGAGGGAGGTCCACTCCCATGATTCGATTACCTCTCACCTTGCAATTCAACATGAGATTTGTGTGGGGACACAGAACCAAATCATATCAAAGGGGATATGTTTCAGCAGAAATGAAAGCTCCGACAAAGGAGTACTAGTAAAGCTAAGAAGTGTTCAATCAACTAGGGCCAGGTGGTGCCAAGATTCCAAAGAAGGGCAAGAGACTGAGAATATGGGCTTTGCTTAGAGATAGAACTGTGCTGGGAGCAAAGAAATCAGCAAAGCCTTGGTGATTCTCATGGTGTTGGAGTGGTTGTTCTCAACCAAGGGTAATTTTTCCTCCACAGCACATCTGACAATGTTTGGAGACATTTTTGATGGCCAGTATAGTATGGGGGTCGGGGAGTGGGAGGGCATTCCTACTTGGATTTAATGAGTAGAGGACAGGGATGAAGCTAAACATCCTACAATGCACACAATGGCCTCACACCACAAATAATGAATTATTTGGTCCAAAATGTCAGTAATACTGCAATTGGAAAACTATGGGCTAGAAGACAAAACTGGAGACAGAAACATGCACATGCATCAAAGGGTTTATAATTCTTACTCCTGACTTTGGCTCAGATGTTTCTCGAATCATTTTGTTAGACTCTTACAGTCTCTGGTGTGAAATGTTTCTGTCCCTATTAAATTCTACACATGAAGTGTTGTGAATCAGCTTCACTCTCCTGGGTTCCAATCCCACACCAGCCACATTCATTCTCAGCAGAATACTTTATCATTTACCTTATGATTTGGTTACAATTATCCTACAAACCCTCTTTCTACTTTCTTATTTTCCTCGTAACTTCACCCATTGTTTTCCTTAATTATAAAAGAGCATCTCTTCTTTTTAAGGAAATGCTTTATCAGTTCTCTTTCCCCTATTCAAATAAGAATCACTTTTTTTTAACCCTGCTTTTTCAGGTTATTCTTTCCTCTCCCTCCTTCCTCCTGTTTCCAAAGTTTTGAAAGAGTAGTCAATAAGTACTCCATCTACTTGATTATACCCTAGCATCTGTTTCAGTGACTGTGTAAACACTCTCAGCCAAATCTCAACCATAAAACAAAGATCTTTCTTCAGTCATAACACTTGACACTGTTTAAAACTTCCTGTGTCCTCCTCTGACACTTACCAACCTGATTCTGTCATCTTTTGTTGTTCCTTCACCATGCCACCCAACAGATATGCTTCACAAGATTTTAATGTTTCTTGTTTCAATTATTAAGCGGTGTCTGTTTCAAACCCACTCCTCCACATTCAGCTTTATTGTGCTTCAGCACAAAATCTCAAATCACCTTTCTGCTTTGCCGGCTGCTCTATGTCACATCTGTCAATAGAGGGCACTAGACAGAGAGACTGCATTGCCAGAAAAGAGAGAGGGGACTTGCTCCTACCTGCTTCCGGTTCCTACTGCAGTTAGTTCCACTGGCAGCTGCTCATTCCAGTGCGTAGCTATTCCAACACTTGCAGAACCAGTACCCTCTAGCCTCCTCCAAGACTCTAGCAATAGCTGAGCGGCATCCTCCTCCTAAGACGTCTGACCTGGCCCCACAAATTCCCACCTTCAAATTTCCAAGTTTTACTAATTCCGACATATTCTTTTTGTTCCCTCAGACCTCTGGGGGCAAGGTTAGGAGGAGCTGCTTCTTTGAGTTTCTGCCTTTATGATGCCTTGATGTTCCTATTTGGTTTTCAATTATTTACTAATAGAGCCAGTAATAAATAGAAATATATATATTGTAGCTATCAATATCTTACTTATTCAACAGGATATTATTGTAACTTGGCCTGCAAAAAACACATTTCATCTATAAAGACACACGTAGACTGAAAATGAAGGGATGAAAAAAGATATTCCAAGCTAATGAAAGTCAAAAAAAAAAAAAAAAAGAGCAGGATTAGCTATATTTATACCAGACAAAACAGATTTCAAGACAAATACTATAAGAAGAGACAAAGAAGATCACTATATAATGATAAAGTGGTAAATTCAGCAGGAGGCTGAAACAATTGTAAATAAATAAACACCCAACACTGGAGAATGCACCCAGATATATAAAGCAAATATTTTTAGAGCTAACAAGAGAGATAGATCAAAATACAATAATAGCTGGAGACTTCAACACCCCATTTTCAGCATTGGACAGATCTTTCAGACAGAAAATCAACAAAGAAACACCAGAATTAATCTGCACCATAGGCTAAATGGACCTAATAGATATTTACAGAACATTTCATCCAATGGCTGCAGAATACATATTCTTTTCCTCAGCACATGGATCATTGTCAGGGATAGATCATATGTTAGGTTATAAAACAAGTCTTAAAAAAATTTAAAATAATATCAAGCATCTTCTCTGACCACAATCGAATAAAATCAATAATAAGAGGAATTTTGGAAACTGTACAAACACATGGAAATTACACAATATGCTCTTGAAAACTTGGTGGGTCAATAAAGAAATTAAGAAGGAAATTAAAAAAATTCTTGAAACAAATAATAATGGAAGTACAACATTCCAAAATCTATGGAATACAGCAAAAGCAGTACTAAGCAGAAAGTTTATAACTATAACTGCCTACATCAAAAAAGAAGAAAAACTTCAAATAAACAAGCTAGTGATGCATCTTAAATAACTGGAAAAACAAGAGCAAACCAAACCCAAAATTAGTAGAAGAAAAGAAATAATAAAGATCAGAGCATAAATAAAATTGAAATGAAGAAAACAATACAAAAGATCAATGAAGCAAAGAGGGGCACACTGGCTCACGCCTGTAATCCCAGCACTTTGGGAGGCTCAGGCGGGTGGACTACCTGAGGTCAGAAGTTTGAGACCAGCCTGGTCAAAATGGCAAAACCCCTTCTCTACTAAAAATGCAAATATTAACCAGACATAGTGGCTTGCGCCTGTAGTCCCAGCTACTGGAAAGACTGAGGCAGGAGAATTGCTTGAACCTGGGAGGTGGAGGTTGCAGTGAGCCAGGATCATGCCACTGCACTCCAGCCTGGGGGACGGAGCAAGGCGCCATCAAAAAAAAAAAAAAAAAAAAAAAAAAAAAAAAAAAAAAAAAAAAAAAATCAATGAAACAAAAATTTGATTTTTTGAAAAGTTAAGCAAAATTGACAAACATTAGCCAGATTACGAAAAAAGACACAAGATCCTAATAAATAAAATCAAAGATGAAAAAGGAAACATTATCAAATGATACTGCAGAAATTCAAAGGATTATTAGTGACTACTGTAAACAATTATATGACAATAAATTGGAAAATCTAGAAAAAATGGATAATTTCCTAGACATATACAACCTACCAAGACTGAACCAGGAAGAAATCCAAACCCTGAACAGACCAATAACAAATAATGAGATTGAAGCCATAATAAAAAGTCCTCCAGGAAACAAAAGCCTGGGGCCTGAAGTCTTCACTGCTGAAGTCTACCAAACATTTAAAGGAAAAATACAAATCCTACTCAAACTAATCCAAAAAATAGAGAAGAAGGGAGTACTTCCACAATCAATCTATGAGGCCAGTATTGCCCTGATATCAAACCAGACAAATACACATTAAAAAAAAAGAAAGAGAAAAAGAAAAAGGCCAGGTACAGTGGCTCACACCTATAATCCCAGCATTTTGGGAGGCTGAGTTGGGTGGGTCACAGGTCAGGAGTTCCAGACCAGCCGGGCCAAGATGGTGAAACCCCGTCTCTACGAAAAATACAAGAATTAGCCATGTGTGGTGGTGGATGCCTGTAATCCCAGCTACTCAAGAGGCTGAGACAGGGGAATCACTTGAACTCAGGATGCAGAGGTTGCAGTAAGCTGGGATCACACCACTGCACTCTAGCCTGGGTGACAGAGCAAGATTCCATCTCAAAAAAGCAAAAGAAAAACAAAAGAAAGAAAGAAAAGAAAACTACAAGCCAGTATCACTGATGAATACTGGTGCAAAAATTCCCAACAAAATACTAGCAAACTGAATTCAAACACACATTAAAAAGATCATTCATCATGACCAAACGGGGTTTATCCCAAGGATGCAAGGAGTGGTTCAACATACACAAATCAATCAATGTGGTACATCATATCAACAGAATGAAGGATAAAAATCATACGATCATTTCAATTGATGCTGAAAAAGCATTTGATAGAATTCAACATCTTTTCATGATAAAAACTCTCAAAAAACTGGGATAGGAGGTACATACCTCAACATAATCAAAGCTATTAAGAAGTGAAGCCGGCTGGGCTTCTGGGTCGGGTGGGGACTTGAACTTTTCTGTCTAGCTAAAGGATTGTAAATGCACCAATCAGCAATCTGTGTCTAGCTAAAGGTTCGTAAACACACCAATCAACACTCTGTAAAAACGCACCAATCAGCACTCTGTGTCTAGCTAATCGGGTGGGGACCTGGAGAAGTTTTCTGTCTAGCTAAAGTATTGTAAATGCACCAATCAGCACTCTGTGTCTAGTTAAAGTTTGGTAGATGCACCAATCAGCACTCTGTAAAAATGGACCAATCAGCTCTCTGTAAAATGGAACAATCAGCTCTCTGTAAAATGGACCAATCAGCAGGATGTGGGTGGGGCCAAATAAGGGAATAAAAGCTGGTCACCCAAGCCAGCAGTGGCAACCTGCTTGGGTCCCTTTCTACGCTGTGGAAGCTTTGTTCTTTTGCTGTTCACAGTAAATCTTGCTGCTCCTCACTCTTCGTGTCCACACTGCCTTTATGAACTGTAACACTCACTGTGAAGGTCTGCAGCCTCACTCCTGAAGCCAGCAAGACCACGAACCCACTGGGAGGAATGAACAACTCTGGACACGCTGCCTTTAAGAGCTGTAACACTCATTGCAAAGGTCTGCTGCTGCTTCACTCCTGAAGTTAGTGAGACCATGAACCCATCAGAAGGAAGAAACTCCAGACACATCTGAACATTGGACACATTTTGGCAACCCAGATGGGACACATTTTGGTGACCACAAAGGGACTATCACCTATCGCCAAGTGGTGAGTACCATCGAACCCCTTTTGCTTGCTATTGTGTCCAATTTTTCCATAGAATTCAGGGGCTAAATACTGGGCACCTGTTGGTCAGTTAAAAGTGACTAGCACACCCACTGGACTAAAAACATTGGGTCAGGCTTTCTGGGAAGGGGCTCTCTAACAACCCCCAACTCTTCAGAGTTGGGAGCATTGGTTTGCCCGGAACCAGCTTCCACTTTTCCTGTACTTCTGGGCTGAGCTGAGGGTCGACACAGAGGAAAGCCATTCAGCTCCAGGGTCCCGACAATAAGTTGGTTGGCCCTGTGGCCATGAGTGGAATTCTCAAAGTCATATCACCCAAGTAGGACTCGTCCATCGATCCTATCTGTCCTGATCCTTGCCTCCTGGGTCCTAATGCCTGTCAGACAAACTTCCTCTTGCCTCTCTTCTCTGAGGCTAGTCCCGCTTCTAAAAACCACTCCCTGTCTCTGGTGTTTTTCTAGTTTCTCCTGTAGGAATGATTTCTAGTATAAATTCCAGGACTCTATTCCCTTCTTTAGGCACCCGGGCTTGCCAATCAGAAGACATAATTTTTGCCCAAAGCCCTGTTGTAACAGGGACTATCTGTAATTTTAGGATCCCTCCTCAGACTAGCAGGCCTAACAAAAGCAATTCCTGAAGCTAGGATATGGGGATCCTCAGAAACAACATCCTTCCTATTCATATGATGAGAAGTGAAGACAAAAGGCGTCACTCTTTCAACCCTGGAGACCCCTTCCCTCCCTCAGGGTATGGCCCTCCACTTCATTTTTGGGGCATAACATCTTTATGGGACAGGGGTAAAGTCCCAATACTAACAGGAGAACGCTTAGGACTCTAACAGGTTTTCAAGAATGTGCTGGTTAGGGCTACTAAATCCGATTTTTCTCGGTCCTCTTTGTGGTCTAGGAGGACAGGCAAGGGTGCAGGTTTTGAGAATGCGTTGGTGAGGGCCTCTAAATCCGACTTTTCTTGGTCCTCCTTGTGGTCTAGGAGGAAAACTAGTGTTTCTGCTACTGCGTCGGTGAGCACAACTATTCCAATCAGCAGGGTTCAGGGACTGTTGCGGGTTTTTGGGCAAAAGGTGTTTCTGCTGCTGCATTGGTGAGTGCAACTATTCTGATCAGCAGGGTCTAGGGACCGTTGCAGGTTCTTGGGCAGGGGGAGAAACAAACAAACCAAAACCACAGGCAATTTTGTCTTTCAGGTGGGAAACACTCAGGCATCAACAGGCTCACCCTTGAAATGCATCCTAAGCCACTGGGACCAATTTGATCTGCAAACCCTGAAAAAGAGGCAGCTCATTTTTTTCCACACTATGGCCTGGCCCCAGTATGCTCTCTCTAATGGGGAAAAATGGCCACCTGAGGGAAGTATAAATTACAACACTATCCTGCAACTTGACCTTTTCTGTAAGAGGGAAGGCAAATGCAATGAAATACCTTATGTCCAAGCTTTCTTTTCATTGAAGGAGAATACAAAAATATGCAAAGCTTGCAATTTACATCCCACAGGAGGACCTCTCAGCTTACCCCCATATCCTAGCCTCCCTATAGCTCCCCTTCCTATTAATGATAAGCCTCCTCTAATCTTCCTTACCCAGAAGGAAATAAGCAAATAAATCTCCAAAGGACCACAAAAAAAAAAACTCCTCAGGCTATTGGTTATGTCCCCTTGAAGCTGTAGGGAGAGGGGAATTTGGCTCAACCCGGATGCATGTCCCCTTCTCCCTCTGTGATTTAAAGCAGATCAAGGCAGACCTGGGGAAGTTTTCAGATGATCCTGATAGGTACATAGATGTCCTACAGGGTCTAGGGCAGACCTTCAATCTCACTTGGAGAGATGTCATGCTATTGTTAGATCAAACCCTGGCCTTTAATGAAAAGAATGCAGCTTTAGCTGCAGCCCAAGATTTTCGAATTACCTGGTATCTTAGTCAAGTAAATGATAGAATGACAGCTGAAGAAAGGGACAAATTCCTTACTGGTTAGCAAGTTGTCCTCAGTATGGATCCCCACTGGGACCTCGACTCAGATCATGGGGACTGGAGTAGTAAACATCTGCTGACCTGTGTTTTAGAAGGACTAAGGAGAATTAGGAAAAAGCCCATGAATTATTAAATGATGTCCACCATAACTCAGGGAAAGGAAGAAAATCCTTCTGCCTTCCTCAAGTGGCTATGGGAGGCCTTAAGAAAATATACTCCCCTGTCACCCAACTCACTAGAGGGTCAATTGATTCTAAAAGATAACTTTATTACCCAATCAGTCACAGGTATCAGAAGAAAGCTCCAAAAGTGAGCCCTGGGCCCTGAACAAAATCTGGAGGCATTATTAAACCTGGCAACCTCGATGCTCTGTAATAGGGACCAAGAAGAACAGGCCCAAAAGGAAAAGCAAGATCTGAGAAAGGCCGCAGCCTTAGTCATGGGCCCTCAGACAAACAAACCTTGGCGGTTCAGAGAGGACAGAAAATGGAGCAGGCCAATCACCTGGTAGGGCTTGTTATCAGTGTGGGTTTTCAAGGACACTTTAAAAAAGATTGTCCAATGAGAAACAGGCCGCCCCCTCATCCATGTCCATTATGCCAAGGCAATTACTGCAAGGCACACTGCCCCAGAGGATAAAGGTTCTCTGGGCCATAAGCCCCCAACCAGATGATCCAACAACAGGACTGAGGGTGCCCAGGGCAAGCGCCAGCTCATGTCATCACCCTCACTGAGCCCTAGGTATGTTTAACAATTGAGGGCCAGGAAATTGACTTCCTCCTGGACACTGGCGTGGCCTTCTCAGTGATAATCTCCTGTCCTGGACGACTGTCCTCAAGGTCCGTTACCATCCGAGGAATCCTGGGACAGCCTGTAACCAGGTATTTCTCCCACTTCTTCAGTTGTAATTGGGAGACTTTGCTGTTTTCACATGCCTTTCTTGTTATGCCTGAAAGTCCCACACCCTTATTAGGGAGGGATATATTAGCCAAAGCTGGAGCTATTATCTACATGAATATGGGGAACAAATTACTCATTTGTTGTCCCCTACTTGAGGAGAGAATCAACCCTCAAGTCTGGGCATTGGAAGTACAATTTGGAAGGGCAAAAAATGCCTGCCTAGTCCAAATCAGGCTAAAACATCCCACCACTTTTCCATGTCAAAGGCAATATCTCTTAAGTCCTGAAGTTCATAAAGGATTACAGGATATTGTTAAACATTTAAAAGCTCAAGCCTTAGTAAGGAAATGCAGCAGTCCCTGCAATACCCCAATTCTAGGAGTACAAAAATCGAACGGTCAGTGGAGACTAGTGCAAGATCTTAGACTCATCAATGAGACAGTAATTCCAATATATCCAGTTGTACCCAGCCCCTATACCCTGCTCTCTCAAATACAGGAGGAAGCAGAATGGTTCACTATTCTGGACCTCAAGGATACCTTCTTCTATATTCCCCTGCACTCTGACTCCCAGTTTTTCTTTGCCTTTGAGGATCCCACAGACCGAGGGTTTAGGGATAGTCCTCATCTGTTTGGTCAGGCACTGGCCCAAGATCTAGGCCACTTCTCAAGTCCAGGCACTCTGGTCCTTCTGTATGTGGATGATTTACTTTTGGCTACCAGTTCGGAAGCCTCATGCCAGCAGGCTACTCTAGATCTCTTGAACTTTCTAGCTAATCGAGGGTATACGATGTCTAGATCGAAGGTCCAGCTTTGCTTACAGCAGGTCAAATATCTAGGCCTAATCTTAGCTAGAGAAACCAGGGCCCTCAGCAAGAAATGAATACAGCCTATACTGGCTTATCCTCACCCTAAGACATTAAAACAGCTTCAGGGATTCCTTGGAATCACCAGCTTTTGCCGACTATGGATCCCTGGATACAGCAAGATAGCCAGGCCACCTCTATATTCTAATCAGGAGACACAGAGGGCAAATACTCATCTGGTAGAATGGGAACCAGGGGCAGAAACAGCCTTCAAAACCTTAAAACAGGCCCTAGTACAAGCTCCAGCTTTAAGCCTTCCCACAGGATAAAACTTCTCTTTATACATCACAGAGAGAGCAGGGATAGCTCTTGGAGTCCTTACTCAGACTCATGGGACAACCCCACAACCAGTGGCATACCTAAGTAAGGAAATTGATGTAGTAGCAAAAGGCTGGCCTCACTGTTTACAGGTAGTTGTGGCAGTGACTGTCTTAGTGTCAGAGGCTATTAAAATAATACAAGGGAAGGATCTCACTATCTGGACTACTCATGATGTAAATGGCATACTAGGTGTCAAAGGAAGTTTACGGCTATCAGACAACCACCTACTTAGATACCAGGTGCTACTCCTTGAGGGACTGGTGCTTCAAATACGTACGTGCGTGGCCCTCAACCCTGCCACTTTTCTCCCAGAGGATGGGGAACCAATCGAGCATGACTGCCAACAAATGATAGTCCAGACTTATGCCACCCGAGATGATCTCTTAGAAGTCCCCTTAGCTAATCCTGACCTTAACCTATATTCCATCGGTATATAGATGGAACTTCATTTGTGGAGGATGGGCTATGAAGGGCAGGTTATGCCATAGTTAGTGATGTAACCGTACTTGAAAAAGGTCAGGTGCGGTGGCTCAAGCCTGTAATCCCAGCACTTTGGGAGGCCGAGATGGATGGATCATGAGGTCAGGAGATCGAGACCATCCTGGCTAACACGGTGAAACCCCGTCTCTACTTAAAAATACAAAAAACTAGCCAGGTGAGGTGGCGGCGCCTGTAGTCCCAGCTATTTGGGAGGCTGAGGCAGGAGAATGGCATAAACCCGGGAGACAGAGCTTGCAGTGAGCTGAGATCTGGCCACTGCACTCCAGCCTGGGCAACAGAGCGAGATTCCATCTCAAAAAAAAAAGAAAGTAAGCCTCTTCCCCCAGGGGCCAGCACCCAGTTAGTAGAACCAGTGGCACTTACCAGAGCCTTGGAAATAAATGTGTATACAGATAGCAAGTATGCTTCTCTAATCCTAAATGCCCATGCTGCAATATGGAAAGAAAGGGAGTTCCTAACCTCTGGGGGAACCCCCATTAAATACCGCAAGGAAATTGTGGAGTTATTGCATGCATTGCAAAAACCCAAGGAGGTGGCAGTCTTACACTGCCAAAGCCATCAAAATGGGGAAGGAGAGGGGAGAACAACAGCATAAGCAGGTAGCAGAGGCAAGACCAGCAGAAAGGAAAGAGAGAAAAAGAAAGTCGGAGAGAGAGAGAGGAAGAGACAGAGACAAAGAGGGAGTCAGAGAGAGAGAGTAAGAGAGAGAGAGAAAGTCAAAGAGAGAGAAGAGACAGACAAAGAGGGAGTCAGAAAGAGAGAGACAAAGAAGTCAAACAGAAACAAAGAGAGATGGAAGTAGTAAAGAAAAAACATTGTAGCTGATTCCTTTAAAAGCCAGGGTAAATTTAAAACCTATAATTGGTAATTGAAGGTGTTTTCCATGACCCTATAACACTCCAATACTACCTTGTTGTCAGTGCAAACAAGGGCGTAGCCCGAAATCACTGAGGCCACTGACATCCCGTAGCTTTCCTATCAAAAATCCTTAACCCAGCAGGTTTCCTAACAGGGGATCTAAATCTTAATTACCATACAAAGGTCTGACCAGACATAGGAGGAACTCCCTTCAGGACAGAATGATAGATGGTTCCTCCATCATTAAGGAAAAAAGATACAATGGGTATTCAGTAAGTGATAACGAAACTCTTGTAGAAGCAGTTTGGAAAATTGCCTAATAATTGGTCTGCTCAAACCTGCGAGCTATTTGCACTCAGCCAAACCTTAAAGTACTTACAGAATCAGGAAGGAGCCATCTATACCGTTTCTAAGTTAATATGGACTGAATGAGGTTTTATTAATAGCAAAGAAAAATTAAAATCCCAAACTTACAAGGTTTTCAACAAAAGTAAAGTTTACTAAAAGTTAACAGTGTAACATATATTATCCTACTACCACATACTCTCAAAGGATTTCTCAGACAATTTGCAAGAAATAAAGAAATCTATCATTACTCTACAATCCCAAATAGACTCTTTGGCAGCAGTGACTCTCCAATACCGCCAAGGCCTAGACCTCCTCGCTGCTGAGAAAGGAGGACCCTGCACCTTCTTGGGGAAGAGTGTTGTTTTTTTCCACTAACCAGTCAGGGATAGTACGAGATGCTGCCCAGCATTCACAGGAAAAGGCTTCTGAAATCAGACAACGACTTTCAAACTCTTATACCAACCTCTGGAGTTGGGCAACATGGCTTGTCCCCTTTCTAGGTCCCATGGCAGCCATCTTGCTATTACTTGCCTTCAGGCCCTGTATTTTTTAGCTCCTTGTCAAATTTGTTTCCTCTAGGATGGAGGCCATCAAGCTACAGATGGTCTTACAAATGGAACCCCAAATAAGCTCAACTAACAATTTCTACTGAGGACCCCTGGAGCAACCCACTGGCCCTTTCATTGGCCTAAAGAGTTCCCCTCTGGAGGACACTACAACTGCAGGGCCCCTTCTTTGCCCCTATCCAGCAGGAAGTAGCTAGAGCAGTCATTGGCCAATTCCCAATAGCAGCTAGGGTGTCCTGTTTAGAGGCGGGATTGAGAGGTGAAGCCAGCTGGGCTTCTGGGTTGGGTGGGGACTTGGAGAACTTTTCTGTCTAGCTAAAGTATTGCAGATGCACCAATCAGTGCTCTGTGTCTAGCTAAAGGTTTGTAAACACACCAATCAGCACTCTGTAAAAACGCACCAATCAGTGCTCTGTGTCTAGCTAAAGGTTTGTTAAAGTGCCAATCAGCACTCTGTAAAAATGAACCAACTGGCTCTTTGTAAAATGGACAATCAGCTCTCTGTAAAATGGACCAATCAGCAGGATGTGGGTGGGGCCAAATAAGGGAATAAAAACTGACCACCTGAGCCAGCAGCGACAACCTACTTGGGTCCCCTTCCACGCTGTGGAAGCTTTGTTCTTTTGTTCTTCACAATAAATCTTGCTGCTGCTCACTCTTTGTGTCCACATCGCCTTTATGAGCTGTAACACTCACCATGAAGGTCTGTGGCTTCACTCCTGGTGTCAGTGAGACCACGAACCCACCAGAAGGAAGAAAGTTTGGACACATCTGAATATCTGAAGGAACAAACTCCGGACACACCATCTTTAAGAACTGTAACATTCACCACGAGGATCCACGGCTTCATTCTTGAAATCAGCGAGACCAAGAACCCACCAATTCTGGACACACTATGTATGATAGATCCACAGCTAGTATCATACTGAATGGGGAAAAATTGAAGTCCTTTCCTCTAAGATCTGGAACACCACAAGGATGCCCACTGTCACCACTGTTATTCAACATAGTACTGGAAGCCCTAGCTAGAGTAATCAGACAAGAGAAATAAAGAGCATCCATACTGGAAGGGAAGAAGTCAAATTATCCTTGTTTCAGATGATATGTTCTTATACTTGGAAAAACCTAGACTCCACCAAAAAACTATTAGAACTGTTAAACAAATTTGGTAAAGTTGCAGGATACAAAATCAATATACAAATATCAGTAGCATTTTATATGCCAACAGCAAACAATCTGAAAAAGAAATCAAGAAAATAATCCCATTTACAATAGCTACAAATAAAATACCTAGCAATCAACCAAAAAAGTTAAAGATCTCTACAGTGAAAACTATAAGACATTGATGCAAGAAATTGAAGAGGACACACCAAAAAAAATAGAAAGATATTCCATGTTCATGGATTGGAAGAATCAATATGGTTAAAATGTCCATACTGCCCAAAGCAATCTACAGATTTAATGCAATTGCTATCAAATACCAATAACATTCTTCACAGAAATGGAAGATGCTGAGACCAGCTCTGTTGGGGAGACCCTAACCCAGCAGCACTAGAGGAATTAAAGACACACACACAGAAATACAGAGGTGTGAGGTGGGAAATCAGGGGTCTCACAGCTTTCAGAGCTGAGAGCCCTGAACAGAGATTTACTCACGTATTTATTAACAGCAAACTAGTCATTAGCATTGTTTCTATAGACATTACATTAACTAAAAGTATCCCTTATGGGAAACGAAGGGATGGGCTGAATTAAAGGAATAGGTTGGGCTAGTTCACTGCAGCAGGAACATGCCCTTAAGGCACAGATCGCTCATGCTATTGTTTGTGACTTAAGAATGCCTTTAAGCAGTTTTCCACCCTGGATGGGCCAGGTGTTCCTTGCCCTCATTCCCGTAAACCCACAACCTTCCAGCGAGGGTGTTAGGGCCATTATGAACATGTTACAGTGCTGCAGAGATTTTGTTTATGGCCAGTCTTGGGGCCAGTTTATGGCCAGATTTTATGGGGCTTGCTCTCAAAAAGAAAAAAAAAAAAATCCTAAAATTTATGTGGAACCACAAAAGACCCAGAATAGCCAAAGCTATCCTGAGCAGAAAGAACAAAACTGGAGGAATCACATTACCTGACTTCAAATTACACTACAGAGCTATAGTAGTCATAACAGCATGGTACTGGCATAAAAATAGACACAAACACCAGTAGAATATAACAGAGAAGACATAAATAAATCCATACATCTACAGTGAACTCATTTTCGACAAAGGTGTCAAGAGCATACACTGGGGAAAGGACAAACTCTTCAATAAATGGTGCTGGGGAAACTGGATATCCATATGCAGAAGAAAGAAACTAGACCCCTATCTCTCACCTTATACCCAAATCAAATCAAAATGAATTTTAAAGACTTAAATCTAAGAGCTTGGCTGGGTGCAGTGGCTCACACCTATAATCCCAGCACTTTGGGAGGCTAAGGTGGGCAGATCTCAAAGTCAGGAGATCAAGACCATCCTGGCTAACATGGTGAAACCTTGTCTCTACTAAAAATACACACACGCACACAAAAATTAGCCAGGCATGGTGGCGGGCACCTGTAGTCCCAGCTACTTGGGAGGCTGAGGCAGGAGAATTGCTTGAATCTGGGAGGTAGAGGTTGCAGTGAGTCGAGATCACACTCCAGCCTGGGTGACAGAGTGAGGCTACATCTAAAAAAATAAATAAATAAATAAAAAATAAAAAAAAATTAAAGAGCTCAGATTATGAAACTGTTTAAAGAAAACATTGGGGAAACTCTCCAGGACATTGGAGTGGACAAAGACTTCTTAAGTAATGCCTGGCAGGCACAGGAAACCAAAGCAAAAATGGACAAATTAGATCACATAAGTTAAAAAGCTACTGCACAGCAAAGGAAACAATCAACAAACTGAAGAGATAGCCTATGGAATGGAAGAAAATATTTGCTAACTACCCATCTGACAAGGGATTAATAATCAGAACATGTTAGAAGCTAAAACAACTCTATAGGAAAAAAAAAATAGAATAATCTGATTTTAAAAATAGGCAGACCGGGCACAGTGCCTCACGTCTGTAATCCCAGCACTTTGGGAGGCTGACACAAGTGGATCACAAGGTCAAGAGATCGAGACCATCCTGACCAACATGGTGAAACCCTGTCTCTACTAAAAATACAAAAAAATAGCTGGGTGTGGTGGCATGGTGGTTGAGGGTGGTTGAGGCATGGGGATAGTTTAAACCTAGGAGGCAGAGGTTGCAGTGAGCCAGTCAGTATCACGCCACTGCACTCCAGCCTGGCAACAGAGCAAGACTCCATCTCAAAAAAAAAAAAAAAAGCAAAAGAGGTCAGGCAGTGTGGCTCACACCTGTAATCCCAGAACATTAGGAGACCAAGGCAAGTGCATCTTTTGAGCCCAGGAGTTTGAGATCACTCTGGGCAACATGGCAAAACCCCATCTCTACAAAAAACACAAAAATTAGCCAGGCATGGTGGTGCATGCCTGTAGTCCCAACTATTCAGGAGGCTGAGGTGGGAGGCTCACTGGAACCTGGGAGGTCAAGGGTGCAGTGAGCTGTGATCATGCCACTACACTCCAGCCTGGGAGACAGAGTGAGACCCTGCTTCAACAAAAAGTGAAGGGGGGGGGGGGGTTGTACACAAAAGATATGAATAGAAATTTCTCAAAAGAAGACATACAAATGGCAAATGGGTATATGAAAAGGTGTTTAATGTTATTGATCATCAGAGAAATGCATATCAAAACTACAATATCATTTCACACCAGTTAAAATGGCTTTTATCCAAAAGACAGGCAGTAACAAATGCTGACAAGGATATGGAGAAAAGGAAACCCTCGTACACTGTTGGTGGGAACGCAATTAGTACAACCACTATTGAGAACAGTTTGGAGGTCCTCATAAAACTAAAAATACAGCTACCACATGATCTAGCAATTTCACTCCTAGGTATATACCCAAAAGAAAGGAAATCAGTATGTCAAAGAGAGATTTGCACTCCCATGTTTATTGCAGCACTATTCACAATAGCCAAGATTTGGAAGCAATGTTTAAAGGGTGCATTAACAGATGAATGGATTAAAAAATGAGGTATATATACACAATGGAGTACTATTCAGCTGTAGAAAAGAATGAGATCCAGTCATTCACAACAACATGGATGGAAATGGAGGTCATGAAATAAGCCAGGCACAGAAAGATAAACATTGCATGTTATCGCTTATCTGTGGGAGCTAAAACTCAAAACAATTGAGCTAATGGAGATAAAGAGTAGAAGGATGGTTACCAGAGGCTGGGAAGGGTAGTGGCAGGGGGTTGGCTGGAGGTGGGGATGGTTAACGGGTACAAAATAATAGATAGAATGAATAAGACCTGGTATTTGCTAGTATGACAGGGTGACTATAGTAAAAAATAATTTAGTTGTACTTAATAACTAAAAGAGTAGAATTAGATCATTTGAAGCACAAAGGATAAATGCTTGAGGTGATAGATACCCCATTTACCCTGATGTGATTATTATGCATTACATGCCTATATCAAAATATCTCATATAACCCATACATATATACACCTATTATGTACCCACAAAAATTAAAAATTAAAGGTTTAATTTAAAAAATTTTAAAAATAATGTAACTTGCTTTTATCTTAGAACATTTTTGAGTTTACTTTTCCTCTAGTTGACACGAAGGATATATGGAAATTTGCTGTTGATTTAGCACATTGATATTAAACATGGATAAAGAATCTAACATTATCTTTGGTGTCGATAAAAGCCTAGACTCATCTGGAATCTTTCCATGCTCATGGATGTGTCCATGTTATAAGATGCCAAAACTTTAAGACTTGGCCTCTAAGACTTCATTGGAAGCCAAGTTCACCCTCCCATGCTTCCAGATAATGCCTCTGCTACTTATCATGGTATGTGGGTGGTTATGGTGTGTGGGCAGGATGGATATAAAACTGGGAGAAGTTTGAAAGGTTGGGCGAGAAAGGGTGTTTTAGTGACTTACATATAATATTAACTTGGATGAAGTAAGCACTTTGGACTAAAATAAGGACACCCATAACCTTTGTCTCAGATGCAGTAGGCATTTTGCAATAATAAAATTAACATTTGCTCATTCTAGATTTTTTATGTTTTATATTATCCCCAAGTCATCCAGGAAACACGGCTATTCAAAGAAAGCTTCTAGGTGTGGTAATATCATAGGGGAACCTGTCCTATGGTGAGTTGTGAGGCCATTGCAAAAGGAGGGAAGAATGGAAAGTCCTGAGACAGGTGCCCTCACACTGGCCCTGATTTACTCCTATTGTTCTGTGTCTTCGGGCCTACATAATGGAGAGACAGGCCTTCATAGAGAAAGGGATTTTTAGGCTTAGACACAGAAGGCTAGAAACACATAAAATCTGCCACCAAAATAAAAGAACAAAACAGGAATCCATCAGCGTTTCTAGGCCTGCTAGCCATATCGGAAATTGTAAGGTGATAACATGCATGAAAATGTTGAAAGTTCTCTTCAATTTTATAATTTTCTTAGTCTGATTATTTTTATCAAGACTCCCTCACAATAAATAACAGTAAAACTTAAATGAAAAGTGTCTAATATACTTGTTTTCAAGTATATTAGAGAGACCCTATCTTCCCTGTTACATACCCAGAATTAGCTGGTATGGCCTATTACCCTTCTCTAAAGGCCAGCAAGCGTTAGAGAAGATGGCATTAGAGAAGATGGTAACATCTTCTCTAATGAAGGAGGATCATAAAGGAGGCTACAGCCCCAAGGCCTGTACAGCAGGGAAGAAAGGAATATAAAGAGAACCAACCTAGCATCAAGAATGGACTCTGAGAACTTAATGGCCAGAAAGCCCTGTGGTTTTCAATAACACGAAAGCAGAAAGTGCAAGTGAACAAGAGAAATGCAAGCTGAACAAGGTATGACCAACGCTTCTTGATTCCTGCAATCTCACCGTGTACTATTTTTACCAAAATTATTTTGTGTAAAAACAGCCTAAGAATCCCCTTTAAAAAGCCATTCACTTTCCTTATAATAAATAAAAATACTTTAAATGTATCTAAATGGTCAAAGCTATTCAAATAAATGATGCTTCTAGAAAAATCTACATGATCCCTCTTAGTATGACAGCAGTCTACTCTATTGGAAATTAAGTACAAACTTAAACTTTACAGTGAATTTCAGAGCTTTTCTTTTAACTAATTTTCATGTTATGTTAATCTGTGAAGAAACTTTAAATGTTAGTAATTTCACAGATTACTCATGGTTTGATTTTTTTTTTTTTTTAATTCTATCTTGTTTCAGTGAACCATATGCTCTGTGTGGTTCTTTACTGGCAAGTATAGAAATTTTTTCATCAAAGGCTTTTACTGACAAATGTAATCCATCTACTATTAATTTACAGTGTCTTTGCTAGCCTTTGAGGTTATCATTTATTTATATGTTAGACAATATGTCTAACATATTCTCTGGGTCCATTCTTGATGCTAGGTTGTCCTGTCCTCAGAGTAATATGGTTATCATTTTATGAAGTTTCCTGGGGAATTGGATTGCTGTATGTGGCTGGATATACCCTACTACTAATAACTTCCCAAAATGAAGAATTTTCCCACATTTAGTTTTTCTTTTGCACTTCTTTGTTAAATTATTCAGTGCCTTCAATACAGAAAATAAGAGAATAAACACTTACCTATATATTTTTTTTAATGTTTGGAAAAGGGTTACAGCATTCATGGATGATAGATCCTGTGAAGATTGCTGAGTTTAATATACTATCATCATATAAGTAGCTCAATTATATATTTATTAATAAATTATTTTGATGCCAATATTTTCTTTTGAATTATAAATATAAAATTCTATACTATGGGCTATACTTACAAAAAATACATTTATGAATAAAAAGCTTTTATTGATGTTTTAAAAACAAAATGAATTCATATTCTTTACTTTAAATGTCATATAGAATGAAAAGAAAGAGAGAACATCCATTATTTCTATTCAATTGAAGGCTGTTTGCATTTTTCTTCCTGTTACCAACAATAGAAGAAGAAACACTATTTTTTAAAATATAGGCTAGGTGTGGCTCACGCCTGTAATCCTAGAACTTTCAGACGCCAAGGTAAACAGATTGCCTGAGCCCAGGAGTTTTGGGACCAGTCTGGGTAGCATATGCCCTCTACAAAAAATAAATAATTAGCCGAGTGTGATGGTATGTGCCTGTGGTCCCAGCTACTCAGGAGGCAGAGGTGGAAGGATGACTTGAGGTTGAGGCTGCAGTGAGCACTTCAGCCTGGGCAACAGAGTGAGACCCTGTCTCAAAAAAAAGTCAATAAACATAAAATAAAATAAAATAAAATAAAATAGCATATATATTCGAAATAACAATCTGGAGTAATTTATACGCATTCCGCTATAAACCATGGCTTAGTGCAAAGTTTTGCTGGTAAGGAGGCCTTCATTATCCTGTGTTAGGTTTTATAATCCCCCCTAAAAATCTATATGCATCTCAAAACTAGTATGTGTAAACTCCAATGAACAAGAAGATTTTGGGTTACTTACTTCAAAAAATAATTATTGAGAGCCAACAATGTATTTAACCCTATTAGATGATACAATAACTAAAGAGATAATTCATTTCACAGGACATTTTCTGAGCAGCGAATATGTTACTTGCACACAGTGCTAGGCACTTAGGATAAAGCTGAAAAAATATATATGGCTCCTACCCTCAAATGACTCACTGACTAGTTAGTTGTGAGGTCAGGTATAAATGCAAATCATAATATACCATATGACATGGGCTAGAAGAGAAGTATAATACATCCACTATGTTATGGTATCCCAGAAGATAAATAAAGAATTTTTCTGGGAGTTGTGATGAGAGGGCTACTTATGAAACACTGCCAAGAGAAGAAATTATATTTGAGCTGGACTTTATAGACCGAAAAAGGGAAAGAGAAAGAGGGAGAGAGATCTGAGTGCTGCTTGCGTAAGGATATATGTATGTAAGAAATCATTAAGCTGTAAGTCTGGTGGACTTTATGTAAGTTATATCTTTAAAGAGATAATGTAGATAGTAAAAATGATATAGACAATAATTATGGTTATGACATCTTCACCTACTTTAATCGGTTTCTTAGCCATATACATCTCTAATATCATGTCACTGGCATTTTCCTGAAAAATGTTTTATTTTACTATAGTCTAATTATTTTGTATGGGCTTCACAAAGTTACTGGTAATATTTAAAGTGGCATTTTAATGGTTAATATATTTGAAATTATTGACATCTTCAATTGATTATTCTCTTTCAATGAAACTTTTTTAATATAAAAATACTGTCTCTACAGTCATGCAACAGCTACTCAGATAAAAAGTAATCCTAAATTGAGAATATTCTCAATTACAATTGCTTTGTATTGAAACATACTCATACCTCAGTTAAAATATTTTTACTATCTTTTTGTCTCCATTGACAGTAATTATTTCGATAAATAATTCATCAAGCAAATTGTCTATATGATTCTTTTGAATGCCTACCATATTTAGATTCTCTTAAATTTCATTCTATTTTAGCACAGAGATTTTTTTCCAACTAAAACTAGAAGATTTATCAAAAGATTCTTTTAATGAGTCAAAATATTACAAAGCTCTACCATCAAATTTCAAAATCAAATATTGCCCATCATTTGAACCTTATTTAATGTGTTGTCTTTTTTTTTTTTTTTTTTTGCTTTAGTAAAAATAAATTGGAACGTCATCCCGTTTACAAGTATTGTTGTCATTCATTGCAATTTGCTAAACACTTCACTAGATGAATTTTGGGCACTCTATTTACTGACAGTTTTGATTTTGAACACTTGCAAGTTAGTTTGATATTATTGTGTAACACTTAGATCCATTTACAAAAATGTTAAGGGCTCAAGCATTTCTCAATTTGATTAACAATGAGTAGCAAAGGAGAAAGTACCTACTTCTGTGCTGCATCTGAATTAGTTTTTATTTCAACATTAGGTGTATAAAATTATATAGTTCAGTTACTCTGTGTATATGTACAAAGTATTTTTACAATTTGACAACTGTAACTTCAATTTCAGTTGTTAGCTCTTTCAGGATGCCATTATGCCTTTTTTATGTACCACAACCAATTATAAGCATAATTTCTCCTTATATGTTTGTTAATTTGGTGGAATATTGTTTTTATAATGACAAGATGTTTCACTGAAATTTGTATTGATTTTATTGCTGCATAAGCAAAAAATTTTATCTTCAATGCTGAACTTTTAAAGTAAATTTACAATGGCTTTAACAATAGTATTAGACGTTTCCTGACAGAATGAACTTAAACTAGTTTTACTTTGATTCCTTGATTCATATAGAAAAAAAATTGAACTATTTTGAATTGGCGGTTTTCTATTTGTAGCACCTAATACGTTGCTATAAAATTCTCTTTTAATTATTTGTGAACTTATTCTGTTAATGCAACCAATAAAATCATAGTTATTGCTTTACTTTTTGTATGATTACAAGAAAACTTGGGCTCTAAATGAATAAATGGAAAGTCATGCTTCACAGAGTGACATGTTAATACATTTTCTGCAGCTGTACATGTTAAATCATGATCTCTGGGCAGGTACAATCATCTTAAGGTAACATTAACTTCTGAAGCAGATTCTTTGGCTTTTGTGGAGTTAGCAATTATGTTCCATTGTTGGATGGGAAATTTCAACATTTTTCTAAGTGACACTTTTGTCATTAGCTTTTTTGAGAAACAGAAACTCAGTACTTAATTTTTCACTAAATACTCTTAACTTTTGGTTCATTGCTGCCAGGAGAGTCTATTGCATTTTTTTAAAAAAGCGTTGACAACAAAATAACATATGAAAGGTTTACACAATAGAATACTGACAAAACAGCTATTGCAATAGCGTCAGACCACTCTCTGTACAAAGTATGGTATCCAGCCTCTATTTCCTGCACATATTCCATGGACACCTAATCTATAATTTCCCATGTTTCCCCATGACACTGCTGATTGGCAGCCTGGTAGCCTGGCAACTTCTTACATATTGAATCTTGCAGCACAGGCCATGGCATAATTGGCTAGAATGCCAAGAATGTAGGAGGCAATGATGTTGAAAACTTCTCTGGCTACCCCTAAGACCAGAAGGATTTAACCCTCCCTAGCCACTTGAGTCCAAGTCCACATTGTTTTACCAGTTATGACTCTGCACATTGTCCTGAACATACTGTCCTAAAGGAGGCATTAATTATTCTGCAGTTAGAAAAGTTCTAAACTAGAGAGATAGGCTTATCTCTGTCTTTATGTGGGTTAAGATGAAAGTTCTGTTTTCTGAACCACAGTCTCACACTTCTGGGTGACTAGAATAGAAATTGAAAGTGCCAAGTTCAGGTCCATCAAATTCATGCTGACATTCTATTGCAATGCTTAATATTACTTATTTAAATCAGGAGGGGGGCAAATATCCTAAATTTGATGGTATATGAAGAGAATACATGTAAGTGGGGATCATCTTGGGCAAACTGGGACATAATGAAACCCTTACAGCAGTTGAAATTCACAATGGAAATAAATTCAATTAAAATCTACAAACATCTGTTGAGAACCTACTAAGCCCAAGAACTTTTGCTATGACCTGAAAGGAAAATACAAATAGGAATGAAGTCAACTTCTTCCTCTTATCTCTAGGCACGTATGCAAAGAATTCATATTTAGAGGAGAATGGCATGACATTTTCTTGAAAATTAATGAAGTGACCCTCTTACATCAAAGAAAAAAACTCTCATGTTTCTTGCCAATGATATAACTTGAGCTTTCAAATAAAAATAAGAATTTGGAAAAGTTGTATCTGCCACTGTGAGCTTAACAATTTCTTAATATTTAAAAGCTTTTCTGATGAAATTGATGGTAATATTAACAAAATGTAATAATAAAATATGTCAACATTTGGAAGACTTGAATAACCCAGCACATCCATTTTTTAAAATTTAACTTTTAAGTTCAGGATACATGTGTAGGTTTGTTACATAGGTAAACTTGTGTAATGGGGGTTTGTTGTACAGATTATTTTGTCACTCCGGTATTAAGCCTAGTGCCCATTAGTTATTTTTCATGTTTCTCTCCCTCCTCCCACCTTCCAGCCTCCAATAGGCCCAGTGTTTGTGTTCCCCTTTATGTGTCCATGTGTTCTCATCATTTAGCTCGCACTTACAAGAACATGTGGTATTTGATTTTCTGTTCCTGTGTTAGTTTGCTGAGGATAATGGCCTCCAGATTCATCCATGTCCCTGCAAAGGACATGATACTGTTCTTTTTTATGGATGCATGGTATTCCATGGTGTATATGTACCACATTTTCTTTATCCAGTCTGTCATTGATGGGCATTTAGGTTGATTCCATGTCTTTGCTATTGAGAGTACTGCTGTAATGAACATACGTGTGCGTGTTTCTTTATGATAGAATGATTTATATTCCTTTGTATATATAACCGGTAATAAGATTGCTGGGTCAAATTGTATTTCTGCCTTTAGGTCTCTGAGGAATCACCACACTGTTTTCCACAATGGCTGAACTAATTTACACTCCCATAGACAATGTATAAACGTTCCTTTTTCTCCACAACCTCTCCAGGATCTGTTATTTTTTCTTTTTAACAATAGCCATTCTGATTAGTGTGAGATGGAATCTCATTGTAGTTTTGATTTGCATTTCTCTAATGATCAGTGATATTGAGCTTTTGTTATATGGCAAATCAATATTTTCTAAGTGACAAATGTGTGATGTTGCAAAATCATACACGGGTAAAAATTCACGATTGAAATTGCATGATAGACCAATGAATTTTAATATAACAGTTTGAAAACTTTCTTGATATGTTTTCAGATTCCATGTTGCAATTAACCTTTAGGGGGAAAAAAAGTTCTTGCTGAGTTTTGGTGTGGTATCAAAGAAGAATATCCACAGTTTTCTGAAAAGACTATTAAAATACGTCCTTTCCCCCGCAACAACATCCCTGTATGAGACTAGATTTTCTTTCCATATTTCCACCAAAATGGCACATCACAACAGATTGAACATAGAGGTGGTTATGATAATCCAGCTGTGTTCTATTAAGCAAAACATTAAGGAGATTTGAAAAAAATGTAAAATAAGGCCACTATTCTCGCTACACTTTTGTTTTAAAAAATATAGTCTTTTTAATCAAAATGTTATTTACATTGACATGCAATGACCTTATTGCTATTTTAAATAAGTTAATACATATTGTAACAATATGTGTTTTAATTGTTTTATTATGTAATATTGATAGCTATATCTTATATAAGCAAAAGCTCTTCGGGATCCTCAATCTTTTTTTTTTTTCCAGGTGGAGTTTTGCTCTTGTTGCCCAGGCGGGAGTGCAATGGTGCAATCTCAGCTCACCGCAACCTCTGCCTCCCAGATTCAAGCAATTCTCCTGCCTTAGCCTCCCGAGTAGCTGGGATTACAGGCATGTACCACCATGCCAGGCTAATTTTGTATTTTTAGTAGAGACAGGGTTTCTCCATGCTGGTCAGACTAGTCGATCCTCAATCATTGTTAAGAATGTAAAGGGTTCCTGAGACCAAAAAGTTGTTGAAAGACTGTCTTAAATAAATGTTCAATTTTATGACTCTGGGGTTACTAGGACAATGTGAGGAAGAGAGATCATGATAGTGGTCAGGAAAGTTCTGACATAAGACCTGGTGTTCCACTTAGACTCTGAAAAGTGAGTAGCATTTTAAAACTCCTTTTGAAAAGATGAAAGGTATGAGTAAAAGCTGAGAAACAGTGAAGCACCTGATATTTGCAGGCAATAATGAGTAATGAGTTCAGGTGACTGAAATATAAAGAGGACGCGATTCATCTCCACTTCTCTTCCTTCCTGTGTAACCATTCCTCTTGTCTCATCTCCTTTGTGGGAGGCTTTTCTTCCTTTCTCATTCCTCAAATATTGATGCTTCCTATGGTTCTGTCCTTGGATCTCTCTTCTCACTCTATATGACGGTCTCCCTCCCCAGTCTGATCCATCCTCAAGATTGGAGCTTCGCTTCTGAGCTGCTGAATTCACATCTTTACCTCGCCTTCTCTCCTGAGCTCCAGAACAATATGTTCTGAATATTTTGAAGGCCACAGATTGAAAGTGAAACAAACGTTTTCCTGGAAACCACTCTCTTCCTGTATCCTCTTTCTTGGCCCCTCCCCACCCAGCACATCACCTTAGTTTCCACTCTCACCTTCCTCCTCCACGTACATTCAATTGGATGCCGGTCTATTAACACTGTTCCTTGTTTTTCTTTTCTATATTATCGTGCTGTTTTCTTAGTTCTTTTTGCCCCTAGTCTCGCAAGCTTCCATTCCATCCTCTACACTGCTGCCAAAACCAATAGTACAAAAGCAACAAATCATGCTGTTTTCCTGTTTTGAAACCTTTTGATGCCTCCCTCCAGGATGAATCACTAACACCTCAGTGGTGCTTAAAATGCCATTCATTATCTGGCCCTTGATTGAATCTTCATGCTGTTGCTTGGTGAGGCCCCTCCTCAGCCATGACAAACATGTTCCTTGCTGCTGCGGTATCAAAAAGCTTGCAGTTCCCCCTAGATCTCCAGGTTGCTTTACATTTCTATGCTCTTGTTCAGATGCTTTCTCTTTCAGGAATGCCCTTTCCTGCTCTACCAACAAAGAATAACAACCACTTTCCAGATTGTTCTCTCTAAGAACCCATCTCTTCACTTTGGGTTAAATAGTATATTTAACTTATTTTAATACAAACATCTTGAAAATGATTACAAAAGGTCCACAATTTAGGAAGATTCCACAAAGGTGATACAGTTAATAAAAATCATACTTTGAATTTTGAATTTTGATTTTTTTCCAGAGTGTGATATGCAGTGCAATGTTACTCTCTTGCAGGATGTTGGGCAGTAGCAGTGAGTTGCAGCTCTCAGTCAGCTATATGATCATGAGGTTAAATACCCTGTAATATACAGTTCACTGTGCTGCTAGATGATTTTGCCCAACTTTAGGCTAATACAAGTGTTCTGAGCACATTTAAGGTAAGTTAGGCTAAGCTATGTTTGATAGGTTAGGTGTCGTAAATGCATTTTTGACTTATGATATTTTCAACTTACAATGGATTTATCAGGACATAGCCCCATCTTAAGTTAAGGAGTGCCTGTATTTGCATTTGAAACCTATTTCTAATACTATTTTTAATCCACTTCTCCTCTCTAGATCCAGAGAAGATGAATTCTCCTTGCATGCACAAAATACTATGGTATGAGGCATTTTATGTAGACTCACATTATATAAAGAGCAAAGAAGACTCAAATGTCTCACAGAAAGTACAAAATTTGGTATTTCTTCTTACATTCCAACATATAACCTGGCAAACAAAGAGTTAGGGTTTATAAAATACATGTCCAGTATACAAGCATGTATTATGCCCTTGTTTCACAAATTATTCAATATTGCTAGAATTCCTTGAATATTATGTAAATTAGGTTTTTTTTTTTTTTTAAACAGATTTAACATTTCTTTAATTTCATAACAGGGATGTTGTTTTGTGAGATTTCTTTCCCCAGAGTCAACTTTCTAGTCTTTTATTTTAAAATAGCTGGTCATTCACAGTTCTTTTGAAAAAGGATTAAAATTCTTAAGTACAAGCATCATGGCCCTATTTGCCATCCCCTGAATTCAAGTGATATCAGTGTTAGTTACAGATAAGCCTGCCAGGGACTTACTTCATGATTGGGCTCAAATCCCCATAATCAGTGAGCCCTTGCAGTTTTCTGTGAAAAGTATAGAAACTTGGAAGGGTGTTTTATGAAAAGGGTGTTTTAGAAAAAATGGGATATTCTTAGTTTATAAAGCACTTTCAATTAAATTATTTATCTACACCTGACACTGCATATTAACTCGTAGTGATCTAAACTTCATTAAGTTTTCTAATTCTACAACTAAAAATAATCTGTAAGAACAATTTTGTCAAATAAAAGATTTATAATAAGTGATACAAGCAAGGAGGTTGTTCTCATACTTAAATCCTCGTTGTTCTCTATTTTCCTGGTCTTAAAGACAGAATGCTGGCACAATATTCTTAGTAAGGTGCCTAGAGATCTCGTCAATAGGTGCTGCCTAAACACAGAGCTAGAAATAACTTGTTCAAGACAAATTTGGGCCAGGTACAGTGGTTCAGGCCTATAATCCCAACACTTTGGGAGACAGTGGTGGGAGGATCACTTGAGACCAGGAGTTTGAGATCAGCCTGGGTAACATGGCGAGACCCCATCTCTACAAAAAAATTTTAAAAATTAGCTGGGCATGGTGTTGCGCAACTGTGGTCCCAGCTACTTGGGAGGCTGAGGTGTGAGGACTGCTTGAGCCCAGGCGGTAGAGGCTGCAGTAAGCCATGTTTATGCCACTGTACTCCAGCCTGGGCAACACAGCAAGACCCTGTCTCAAAAAAAAAAAAAAGACAAATTTGGACAGAGATATATATAAATGACTGAGGAGATGCAGAATATTCAAGTTTTTATGGTAGATTTTACCAATAGGACATTATCTTACTTTTAGAAATGATGAATGATACTTTTATACATAAAGACTCCATATCTATTCATTCATCCTAAGAGCAGAAACAATAATCACAAAGGCAGGGGAGGCATCACTTATTTGCTACTGGGGGGATTCAGTGACATTGGATTTGTAGTAAGCTTGTTATGGGGGTGATGCTTTTCGGTAACTTGTAAGCACTATATTCATGAAAGCAGGGAGCTGATTTTTTTAAAAGGACTAGTAGAGGAAGCCAAGAAAAAAGAAAACAAGAGAGAAATTACAGAAGAAAAAAAAAGATGTGAAAATCATCTGAGAAATTAGTCAACATTTGTGTAGACTATATAAGAATATAAAAGTTAGGGTCCTTAATATTAAGAATGAAAACATCAAGACTGAAGTCTGGGTGTGGTGGTTCATGCCTGTAATTCCAGCATTTTGGGAGACTGACACAGGAGGATTATTTGAGCCCAGGAGTTTGAGACCAGCCTGGGCAACATAGTGGGACCCTCGTCTCTACAAATAAAAATAAAAATAAAAATAAAAATTAGCCAGGCATGGTGTTGTGCACCTGTGGTCCCATCTGCTTGGGAGACTGAGGTGAGAGAACAGCTTGAGCCTGGGAGTTTGAAGCTACAGTGAGCCATGATCTCCCCACTGCACTCCAGCCTGGGCAATAGAGTAAGACCTGTCTCAAAAAACAAACGAACAAACTTATTGAAGCAAAGTTTTATGTAGGAGTGATGAGATCTTCAATAAACTAGATTTTTTTCCATTTATTTTTCTGTTTAAAATATTGTTTTATTGTAAGCTGTGTGGTCAGTTTAGTGGGAGTAACAAATGGTTCGAAAGTATGGTAGGGAGAGTAGACGAAAAGGTATTAGATACATTTAAATAGGAAAGATAGCTCTCAGCCTCAGGAACAGGAGGAAGGAGGCTGTCTCGCCTCTCTGAAGGTGTAAATGGTAAAATCATCCTATCTAAGGAGAACAGTTTGGTTTTCCAACTTCTACTCCCCACTCAGAGACACTTTGTTCCTGCTTTATGCAAAGATGAGATATTAAAGCTGAAATCTGGAGGCAGAAGAACTGGCTTTTATAGTTAAAGCATCAGGCTACAAAAGCAGTTTTGCACCTTCTTTTGGATTACTTAGAAACAGTGGATCCCAGCCACAGAAAGAAGGCATAGAGCCTAGAAAGGCAGAAGCTGAGAGCCAAATCCTCAGGTTATCAAGGACTGTACAGTGTTGGGTAAAGCAAGCCATAAATGGAAGACTTTCCCTTCCTTTCCCTTCCCTTCTCTCCCCTCCCCTCCCTGAGTTATGTCTGTGTGTGTCCGTGTGCATGGGTGGAGGTGGGGGCATTTATGTGTGTGTGTGTGTGTGTGTGTGTATAATTTTTTAAGAAGCTTATTCTGTTTTTTAAAGTTGGTTTCAAAGTATCCGCTTAACATGCAGTTGCAGTTATAATTTGAAATTAAACTCTTAAAAGAGGCTTTTGAATGAAAGTAAAGTACAGGAAATGTGGAGAAGGTTTAGAATCATAAAAAAGACACTGGAGTGCAAATTGAGATTTAGGTTCTAGTCCCAGCTCTTCCAAAATTCATGGCACTATGAGCCTGACTTTCTGAACCTCAGCTTGCCTATCTGGGGAATGAAAGTATTGGGCTAGGCCGGGCGCGGTGGCTCAAGCCTGTAATCCCAGCACTTTGGGAGGCCGAGATGGGCGGATCACGAGGTCAGGAGATCGAGACCGTCCTGGCTAACACGGTGAAACCCCGTCTCTACTAAAAAATACAAAAATCTAGCCGGGCGAGGTGGCGGGCGCCTGTAGTCCCAGCTACTCAGGAGGCGGAGGCAGGAGAATGGCGTAAACCGGAAAGGCGGAGCTTGCAGTGAGCTGAGATCCGGCCACTGCACTCCAGCCCCGGCAACAGAGCGAGACTCCGTCTCAAAAAAAAAAAAAAAAAAAAAAAAAGAAAGTATTGGGCTAGAATGATCTTTGAGGCTACAGCTCTGACACTTGATTATCCTGTGAATTCTAGGTAATGTTAAGTAGACAGCCACTCTTGCATGGTGCATTAGCACCTGGTAAAGAGGCACACCTAAAAGAGTAAGAGTAGGGAGGGGCAAAATCAGCTTCTGAAATATTGAAATTACTCCCCTCAATAAATGAGTAGCTTGCTTCATAACAGACAGGAACAAAAGAGATCACAGTAATAGCAACATGTAGTATTTCTCATAAGTAAATAGGGCTAAAAGTAGCAAACCCAAGGGCACGTACATAAGTTCACCAAAAGACAAGAACCAGCATATGTGCTGGGCTGCTCTCTTCACCAGAATTTCCAGATAAAATAGATGATGCAAATAAAATTTAGAAATTCAATGCAGTTGCAATATGGAAATAAATCCAGTGCGAAGCCAACACTCTCATTGGAGCGTTGCAATAGTTTAGGGATTAAGGGGTCAACAAATCTGGTTGGGTGTACTTGGCCTGGCCACTTACCAGCAATATGTACCTGAGTAAGTGAATTATGGGTTAATTGTAGAAAATTTGGAAAATACAGAAAAAAATCAGTGAAGTTTTAAAATCCTTAATGCAAGGAATTCTGGAAAATGTAGTTTTAGTTTTCTACTCTCTGCTAAAGGAAAGCAAGCAAGCCAGAACGGGTGTTTCTGTATTTGTCATGCCCTCTACTTACACTAGTCAGGGTTCTACTGGGAACAAAAGTGCGGATGGCAGATTAATGTTTCAGCTCAGTAGTCAGCTAGAGAGAGAATTCAACTTTCCTCTACCTTTTTGTTCTATTCAGGCTCTCAACTGATTGGATGAGGCCCACCCACATTGGGGAAGGATATCTGCTTTACTCATTCCATCAATTCAAATGCTATTCTCTTCCAAAGACAATCACAAACAAACCCAGAAATTGTGTTTAATCAGATATCATGGCACAGTAGGGCTGATACATTAAAATATTATTCTAAATGCATATGCTAAAGTCATTTCCTTTAAAAGCACAACCAGAGAGAAATGTTTAGCAGCAAGTTTATTAATCAATATTATTTATCAATATTATTTTGGAGTTTCTTGCAAGTGCAATAAGAAAAAAATGCTGATGAGGTTGCTGCATATCTAGAAAACCCCAAAATTGCAATTTTAAAGTAATAATAATATGAGAAAGATAATTTGATAATTTGATCACTCATATATATTTAGAAATTTCTTTACTGGTAACAAACACTAGAAATAGAAATGGAAAAAAGCAAATTCACATAAAACAGTAAAAAAATAGGTTAAAAAATACAGGATCTATACATTAAAAAACAAAAACACGGCCGGGCGCGGTCGCTCACGCCTGTTATCCCAGCACTTTGGGAGGCTGAGACGGGCGGATCACGAGGTCAGGAAATTGAGACCATCCTGGCTAGCACTGTGAAACCCTGTCTCTACTAAAAATACGAAAAATTAGCCAGGCGCAGTGGCGGGCGCCTGTAGTTCCAGCTACAGGGGAGGCTGAGACAGAAGAACGGCGTGAACCCAGGGGGCGGAGCTTGCAGTGAGTGGAGATCCCGCCACTGCACTCCAGCCTGGGCGACAGAGCGAGACTCAGTCTCAAAAAAAAAAAAAAAAAAAAAAAAAAAAAAAAAAACCTAACTTATTGAAGGGCCCAAAGGCAAAAAACAAAACAAAACAAAAAAACAGGTTATGTTCTGGGTCCAGAAATCTTAATATCACAAACACATCAAGCCTCTAGAAAAAATCATAAATTCAATGAAAAAATGTTAACAGCTTTATTGAAGTCTATTAAAATACAATGAACTATACATATTTAAAATATACAATTTGATACATTTTGATATATGTATATATACATCTACACACCTGTAAAACCAATCTAGATAATGAACATATCCATCACTTCAAAGTATCCCATTCTCCTTTATAGTGCCCCCACCCACCTCTCTCTGCCCTCACATCAGTTCCATGCTCCATGCAACTACTGATCTACCTTATGTCACTATAGATCAGTTTGCATTTTCTTGAAATTTATGTAAATACAATCATATATTCTTTGTATGTCTGGCTTCTTTCATTCAACATTATTGTGAGATTTATTTGCTGCACGTACCAGTAGTTCATTTTTTTCATTGCTGAGTATTCCTTTGTAAGGATATACCACAATTTGTTTGTTCACCTGTCCATAGACATTAGGGTTAATTTCAGTTTTTGGTTATTATAAATAAAGCTGTTGTAACCATTTGTATATGAATCTACTTATGAACATAAACTTTTTTTTTCTTTTTTGAGATGGAGTCTCACTCACTCTGT
This sequence comes from Piliocolobus tephrosceles, assembly GCF_002776525.5. NCBI lineage: Eukaryota > Metazoa > Chordata > Mammalia > Primates > Cercopithecidae > Piliocolobus > Piliocolobus tephrosceles. Next base: position 98,490,141 of record NC_045436.1, on the reverse strand, counting down.
TGCCTAGGCTAGAGTGATATATGCGATATTGGCTCACTGCAACCTCCACCTTTTGGATTCAAGTGATTCTCCTGCCTCAGCCTCCTGAGTAGCTGGGATTACAGGTGTGCGCCACCATGGCTGGCTGACCTTTTGTAGTTTTAGTAGAGACAGGGTTTCACCACATTGGCCAGGCTGGTCTCCAACTTCTGACCTTAGGTGATCCGCCCACCTCGGCCTCCCAAAGTGCTAGGATTACAGGCATGAGCCCCTATGCCTGGACTATTTATGGACATATACTTTTGATCCTCTTGGAACTTAGAAGTGTCCAGGGAAAAAGGAGAAAATCTTTGTGATGTGATCTTGATTTTAAAGTTCTAGGTTTTTCATTTAGGTCTATACTTTATTTTGAATGAATTTTTTTATATGGTGCAAGGTAGGGATTGAGATTCTTTTTTTTTTTCTTTTTTGCCTGTGTATACCTAATTGTTCCAGCACAATTTGTTAAAGAGACAAGAAAAATCTGTCTACACCTGTGCCAAAAATCAATTTATATGTATGTGGATCTATTTCTATCATGCTAACCTGTTTTCTTAATATTTTTATCTTGACGGCAATACTATATTGATTTGACTTTTGTAGCTTTTCTTTATAGTAGTTACCAGAACAAATGTTGACTCTTCTATTGCACTAAATGAGAACAATTTCAACCTGGAAATAAATCTTGAAAACTGAAATCTAAAAAGTGTGTTCTCAGAAGACAATATGATACTATCTGCTAGTGATATATATATATATATATATATATATATATATATATACACACACACACACACACATATAATGAGACAAGCTCCTGTCTTTTCACTGAATTCAGTCTCCACTTAAGGGTGACACAGTGATTTCTGAAGGTTCTCCAGGGACTGAATTATAGCTATTTCTGAGTGCAATCCTCAGATTTGTCCACTCTAGCCAGATCTTACTACCGTGCTCTGCCATCTGTATCTCCTCCACTCCTCAGGTCTAAAACCAGAGAGACCCCTGCCCCTCGGGATGAAAGAGTTGCTCTTGACTCTTGTTAGTGGTGATGGAACTCAGAACTGCCCCTGTGGGGCTGAAGGGCGCTGACAAATGGGGCTGGCCCAGAAATGGCCTCCCAGCCTCACTGCTGCCGCTAACACAAGCACTGGCTTGAGACCTGTCTTCCTGTGGCTGAGATTAACTCTCGAGATGTAACTCTCTCAAGTGGCACAGTTGCAGACTTCTCAGTATCTCTCAGTCTACACTCAATGTTTAGACCTTGGAGGAAGAGGAAGGGGAGCCTCTCCTTTCTCAATCCAAAAAGTCACCTTCATTCTTGGCCAGTGAAACAGTATCCATTGTGATTAACAATGGGAACATCAGCTCTCTTCAAAAGAGAACTCCACCCTTAAACATCAGGGTATGTTTTTACTGAACTGCTCCATTAAAACAATAAAATCACCAGTCTATGTATTCCCCTCTTTGTGGCTAATTCAGTTTTATCCATAGTCCTTTTCTTACTCTAGTAGATTATGATGTGTTATTTGATTGTTTCTGGTGGTAGATTCACTCTGGCTGGTACAATTTACAAGTATCTCACTTAATTTTTAAAATATGCTAATAAGTGGCTCAAACTCCATAGAGTTTCTTTTTCTCTCATGTACCAGCTCAGAGGTAGACACAGGGTTCAAGAGGGGTAGGTGGCCCTGGTTATGAAGACAACCAGAGACCAGGGTTCCTTATTGCTTGCCATCAACCCTAGAGGATTATCCTCACCTGGAGGGTTAATTTGGCTTTACTGCTACCATGTCTCCATTCTAGCTTGCAGAAAATGAAAGACTCAGGAAGCGACTTTTAAAGATGAGACAAAGAAGTTGCACACATTATGTCCACTGTACTCTGTGAACCATAAAGCTACAACCAGCTACAGGGGAGGCCAGGCATCCACACACCAGCCACAAACTCAGAATAATGGATATTCCAGAAAAATGTCCAGTCTCTGCCACATATACAATATTCCAAAATCCAAATTTCTGATATTTCTTATTTATGCAACAATATAGCATTGCATTATTTTTCTAGGTAATCACATAAGTAGATTTGAGGAAAAAATAGAAGGAACATCATTTCTTCCTACTAATGATCACATATTCAGGCACTGACTTCAATTAGATCGTTAGTACCATTTTTACCTCTATTACCTCTATTATTATGGTGACTTAGGGGCTTTTAATTTCTCAGTTCAATACTACTAGCTTGCCTGAGGTCTCCTTAGATCATTCAAGAAAATCAGTGCAATGAAAACACTGAATCACATCTTACTCACTTCATCAACTGGAAAATCTTTCAAGTCACCAGGAATGTGGTGGGAGTGAGGGGTGAGCTACGAATACAGAACTGTGGTCGCGCAGCAGTCAAAATTCAGTTTACCACCTGCTTTCATAGTTCAGTAGGCTCCAAAACACTCCCTGTTCTTCTCAAATCTTGGCCATGACCAAGAAAACCTGTGTGAAACCAAACGATTAGAGAATACATTTCTGAGGCCTGAAATCTCACTGAGACTATAAAAATAAATATTGTTCTGAACACCTGCCTCCCATATCAGTAAAAAAATATTGGAAAGTGATAAGGACTCCTTTTTCATTCAAATTAAAACCAAACTTTAAAATAGCCTAAGGATCCTATACTATCTGCCCACCCCTTTACCTCTAGCCCCTCCTCTCTGACAACCTTCCCCTCATTTCCTCTTCTCTAATCTGTGTGGCATCCTTCCACTCCTGAAACATGCCAAGCACCTACTTCCTGACAGGAACTTTTGGGGGCTCTCTCTTCTGCCTGAATTCCCTTCCCCACGCCAGGTGATCTGTGTTGCTAACTCCTTTACCTCCTCCAATGCTTTGTTCAAATCTCACCTTCTCGACGAGGCTGTCAGGCTAGGTCAGATGAAAAGCGCACAACAACATGGAACGAGATATGTAAGAGATTTATTGGGAGAAACACCTATAAGAACAGATGAGCTAGGGACCAAGAGGAGGAGAGAAAGCCTTCTGGTGCATGCAGATCTGACACCCGTGACAAAGAGAGGGCAGGAAGGGGGACGAGGTAGGATGAATCTCAGATTGCAGTGCAGCTCTGAGAAAGTCTTGGCCAGGGCAAAGGGAACCCCAGAGAAAAGATTTCCCTCTAGGGGTGTCTGTCCCCTGTTAGGCAAAAATGCTGACTTCATTAACTCCACCAAGTGCAGTCATTGGCTAGGGGCTGCTGAGACAGTGGCTTTGTGCTAAGTGCCTTAGCAGCTCCAAAGGGATAGTAGCTGAAGGTTGTCAGTCACTTACATTCCTCCGAGCAGGTTATATTGAAAGGAGAGCTGAGTGGCACTACTTCCTGGTCCCAAGAGCCCTGCCTACCTACGCCATATAACACTACTGATCACCAGCTCAGCATTCCCAGTGCTTTTTACCCGGGGTCTACTTTTACTTGTTTTACTCCATGACAATGAGAGAAATGTAATATTCCTAATTTACAATGAGTAAACCAAGGTTTAGTAAACTTAGAACATGCATCTATTCTAGGGTTCCCAGGCGTTTCATCCTTTGGCTTTACTCATGTGGCTTCAATTGTCACTTACATGTTATTAATAATGATTGGGATGATGATGCCACAATGGTAACATTATTGATCAGTTGCTATGTGCCAAACATTGTACTGAGTGATTTACTTGTATTATCTCACTTAATCCCCACAACGACTTTGAGATTATTATTATTATTCCTTCAATTTTTTAAAGATAAAGATACTAAGTTTTAGGGAGGGTACACGCAGCTTGTAACAAACAGAACCAGAAGTCATGACTTAGTCTGACTGCAGAGCCTGATTGATCTCTTGCCTGCCAGATTGATTTTCAAATTTTCATTGCTGGCTGCCTTCTATTGTCTCCAGTTCAGATTTATCTCCTAGCTGCAGACACACGTATCTGACAGGTGACTGGACACCTCCACGTAGATGTACCACAGATAGCTCAAAACGAACTTCTCCAAAACTGAATCCATCCCCTCCCCATATCGCTCTTATTTTTGTTTCCCTAATCACTTACATAGCTCTACCATTCATCCACTAATTCTCCCAGATCAAAAATCTGAGTGTCTGTCTGTATTCTGCCTCACTTTCCCGATTTCTGTACCCAGTTCCACTGATGCACCTTATAAACCTCTTTCCCACCTGTCTGTCCTCTCCACTCACATCTCCACTACCTTTGTTTAGGCCACCATATTCTCATCTGGATTATTGCTGATGGTGTCCTAATTCTTCTTTACCCCACCAGTCTTGCCTTTTCCTCTCTTCCATTCTTTCACTAACTCCAGACTGATCTTTCTGGAAAGAAAAATAATAATAATAATCCACTGTGTCATTCCCATGCTTAAATTGTTTCATTCCCTTTCCAGTGCCTTTGAGGGATCCATGAGCTACCTAGCCTACCTGCTTAATCTCATTTCCTTTAGAAACCCATTTCCAAGCTGTACGGGAATTTTAGCACCTCTAAATGCCCTATGTTTCTCATCTTCCTTAACTTACTCAAGCTATTCTCTGCTGCTCTTCACCCTTTTTTTTTTTTTTTTTTTTGGCCTTATTACTGTCCTCAGGTCCTCAGCTCAGGTGCCACCTCCACCAGGGAGATGTCACTCACTTTCCAAATCTGGGTTAAGTGTCCCTTCTTACATGTTCTCATGGCAACCTGTGTCTCCTCATAGAATGAAAATGACCTATATTATAATTGTACATCCTGCCAGACCAGGGGGCAGCAAACTTTTTTCTGTAAATGGCCAGATAGTATGTATTTTAGGTTTTGCAGGCCTTGTGATCTCTGTCATAACTGCTTAACTCTAACATTTACAGTACAAAAACAACCACAGAATATATGATAATAGAAAAGCATGGCTGTGTTCCAAGAGAACTCATTTATGGCCACTGAAATTTGAATTTCACATAATTTTCATGTGTCACAAAATATTAAAAAAACTTCAACTATGTAAAACTAAAAATGCCATTCTTAGCTCGAAGGCTGTACAAAAACAGGTGGGTGGGCCAAATATAGTGTACAGGCTGCCACTGGCTGATCGTTGCACTATTCCATGAGCTTCTCACAGCCAGGGCAGTCTCTCATCTGACTCTGTATTCACAGTTCTTAGTACAGTATCCAGTTTATAGTAGGTGCTTAATAAACATTTGTTGAATAAGTAAAACTTGCACAGCTAGTAGTAAGTGATAGTGTCAGGATGTAAACCTGAGTCAGTTTGAGTTAGCAGTGTGATGTCTCACTGTCCATCTTGTGATTGAAACTGTATGTTATGTAGCATACTTAGAACATATTTGAGATATCAAAAGAGTAATTCTAGAAGCACCTTGGGTATTACTTGAACTCTTTCATTACTGTTATTAGCTGCTACTCAGCCTACCTTGCCATGTACCCTTTCCATCACCCCCATATAACTTGACCTTATTTACTCCATTTCCAGGTGTTTAAAATAGTCCAGGATTCGGCCACCTAATTTTTTTTTTTTTTTTTTTTTTTTTTTTAATAAAGCTTCTAACTGTTTTCAGCTTTGGAAGCAGAAACCTCCAAACTTTGTAAGTTACATAAATGCTTAGAGCATCATAACCTTCAAAAGGTTGCCAATTAGAAGAAATCTTAAGCATTGTCAGGAAATTCCTTCTCTCTCTCTATAGTCTTATGTATAGTTGACTCTCTGCTTTCTTTCCCTTTAAAAGTCGGAACACAGAATATAGAATTCCACTACATGGGCACTGTGAGGTCCTTGTGACCTCACCTTTCAAACAGGATATGGTTACCTGGGAAACTAAGTTAATTACATATGGAACATCAGAGGTTAAGCTCAGGTGGCAACAGGATGGGTCAGATCAAGGAAGACTGAGACTCCACGTCAACCCTCATGGCTGGTGAAGGCCAGAGACCCAATCACAGGAACAAGGTTAGGAGTTCGTCACCTAAGGCATGGGCACTTGGGGACAGGACAAGGGAAGCAGGACGCAAACCAGAAGCCCATTTCATTTAAAAAAGAGATTTGTGACAAGTAACTCCAACTGTTGGTGGAACTATGCAGTCAGTTAATAGTTACTTGAGAACTTGAATATAAGGCAGTCACAGGAGAAAAAAGCAGAACCAGTTAAAAGAGAACAGCAAATCAGAGTATCAGAAGGTAAAAAGCATAGGGAGGTGAGGCCAGGCACGGTGGCTCATGCCTGTAACCCCAGCACTTTGGGAGGCCGAGGTGGGCAGATCACGAGGTCAGGAGTTCAAGATCAGCCTAACCAACATGGTGAAACCCTGTCTCTATTAAAAAAATACAAAAAATTAGCCGGGCGTGGTGGTGCACGCCTGTAATCCCAGCTACTCAGGAGGCTGAGGCAGGAGAATCATTTGAACCCGCGAGGTGGAGGTTGCAGTGAGCCAAGATTGCACCACCGCACTCCAGTCTGGTGACAGAACGAGACTCCGTCTCAAAAAAAAAAGCATAGTGAGGTGAAAAGAGCTTTGGAATTGGAAGGGATGACTTCCAACTAGCTATAAATGACTAGTAAGTCATTTAAATTTTCTCAATAAACCTGTCTATTAATCTATTAGATGATTAAATTGAATTCAGTTCTCACTAAATATTGAGTTGAATACTCATATCTCTAAAGTCCCTTCCAGCTTTAACATTTAGGAATTAAAAACTGTTTTAGAATTGAAACCACAAATTGTCCTGGTTTCAGACAAGTTTGGTACCTGAGCAGGAGGTAAGGAAGTATTTACAATTCAAATGTAGTGGTTTTATAGGAGTAACAAGTCAAGCAGGTCATCACATGGTGTGACTGTTTCTGACTTTACTCTCTCCTATCTTTGTATCATAGCTTCACTCGCTCCTTGTAATGTAGCTGTTATATGACAACTTCTTTCACTGCTTTTGCAAGCTGTACTGCTTCAACACTGGCCAAAACTTCCTAAACTTCCACCAAACATTTTCATCACATTGAGAATACAAGAAACAATTTGAAAGAAAATTTTCAGTGTGGTTTTTCAAACCTGATCAGTGTTGAAGCTGGATGTAGGCAGGATATCTCACCTTAAAATCTTTTTTTCTTTTTCTTGAGACAGGGTTTCACTCTGTTGCCCAGGCTGGAATGCAGTGGTGTGATCATAGCTCACTGCCTCCTGGCCTCAAGCAATCCTCCCTGCTTGGCCTCCCAAAATGCTGGGGTGACAGGTGTGAGCCACTGTGCCTTGCCACATGCCTTAAAAACTTATAAGAGTGTGAAAAAGGGACCATAAATTTTTACGGCTAGAGTGACTTAAAATTCCTGCACGATTCAAGTAGCATTTCAGGAGTAGCAACATCCCCACGTACGCTTTTACCTAGGCAGTTCATCAGTAAAGGTATTTGTCAAGTAGCTTTCTTGTAGCCTGGAAGAAAGCACATGTTTAAAACAACACCGGGGCCGGGCGCGGTGGCTCAAGCCTGTAATCCCAGCACTTTGGGAGGCCAAGACGGGCAGATCACGAGGTCAGGAGATGGAGACCATCCTGGCTAACACGGTGAAACCCCGTCTCTACTTAAAATACAAAAAACTAGCAGGGCGAGGTGGTGGGCGCCTGTAGTCCCAGCTACTTGGGAGGCTGAGACAGGAGAATGGTGTGAACCCAGGAGGCTTGCAGTGAGCTGAGATCCGGCCACTGCACCCCAGCCTGGGCGACAGAGCAAGACTTCGTCTCAAAAAAACAAACAAACAAACAAAAAAAACAACAACAAAAAAAACAACACCGGGCTGGTTTTTACTTGGTAAGTTTGAGCAAAGTGGTAGCTATACCAAACCCGGGGGTGGCTGAATGTCTTTCTATTTAGCAGTGAAAGATGATGGGAAACCAGCCAGATGGTCCTGATTTTAGGGTGAAATAGGTAAGCTCCAGATCTCATATAGGTTGCCTTTATTTCTGAGCGGTTCCTCTCAGGACGGTGAGCTAAACGCTGGGTGCTTTTACAGGCAGAGATTCCTGTTTGGGGCTGGGATCAGCCATCCTACTTCACAAACAAGGAATATGCGGACGAAGGAGTATACAGAACGCTAACAACCCCAGTATCAATGGAAACCCCACTTCCCAAACTTTTCCTTTGGGACATCTCCCCCACCCCCCACTCCTCCCGTGTTACACGTTGCCAGGCTGCTTTGGGCGTTCCTTCCTCTGTAGTGCATTGCACGGATACATCATCAAATGTGCGTGTACACGTGCCAGATTCGCCATTAAACGGTAATTTCCTCTAGGTCCAGATCGGGTACTTTCCTGTATCTAACGGTAGTGCAGTACCTGAACTATTAGTTATTTAAGTAATACGTAATGAATGAAGAGCTGAAACTGCAACCTGTTGATAGAAGAATGAATGAACGCGCTCCCCTCCTTCCTACCGGGCTGCGCGGAGAAAATACGGTTCTGATTTAGCCACGACGTTAAAGGCTTTGACCTGTAGGGGGAGGGTAAAGAAAAGACGGGAAAAAGAAAACCAAAACACAAAAAAACCGGAAAAAGGCAAAAAGCGAAAAGTGGGAGGTCGCTCGGCGGGTCGCTGGCCCAGTCCGGTGGCCCCGCCCCGCGGCGGCCGGTAGCTGTGCGCGTGCGCAGGCGGGAGCGCGGCGGCGGGTCCAAGCCCGGCGCTGGGGGCGCGCGGCCGGGAGAGGGTTTGACGTGGCAGTTCCCAGCCCAGCTGCAACTCTGAGCGTGAGACCAGGCTGAGGGGACGCCGGCCGGGTAAGAGGCTCGGGGGAGAAGCGGCCGCACCGGGAGCCGGGCCACCGAGGGCTGCCGGCAGTAGACGCAGAGCCGCCAGCGCTCCGAAGCCAGCGGGGTGCGGGAGCGGGAGCAGGTAAAGCCTCGCACCAGCGGACGCGCTCCGGCGGGACAGCCCCTGCCCAGGCGCAGCGGAGCGGGTTGCCGCGCCCGGCCCGGGGACAAGGCGGGAGACCGGGTGCTCACCTGAGGCAGGGGCGGCGGGAGAAGACCTCATTCTTTGTTCCTTTAGCCTTTTAGTGCAGTTTAATAGTGGGGCGGGCGGGATGGGGGAGAAGGAGGTGGGCGTGGGCATTTTTTACCCGCCCCCACCTTTTGCCTTGGGATGCAGAAATTGCCTAGTTAGGATCCTCAGTGACCACCATTCGAATGTCATTGACAGCGGTTTTCTCGTCTCCTTATCAACTTTATTTCCTTTTTTGAAGGAAGGGAATGTTGGATGTATTCATGGTGAAAATGGCAACTATATCTTAAAGCTTCGGGACATCCGAATAGTGAAACTGATCTGGCCAAATACGAACTTGTTCCAGGGTTAGAAGTGCACCTTGGCTAGAGTTGCTGGGTGACAGTGAGCCAGGGGGCCGTTCTGGGATTGGGGCTCCCCAGATTTTGATCCTAGGCCTGCTTATGCCAAGTGGCTTTCTGCCATGTCGCCGCTTGAAGCTGAGTCAGGTTTCTTTAACTTGGTGCTCTGTGTGAGGAAGTTTGACGTGGCAAACTGGGTAGCGTGAGGAAGCTGATTCCTCTCAGTACCAGTTCAGAGGGACCTGGCTTCCTGTTCTTTGGAGTGACCATCTCAGCCTCTCTTTTCTGTCACTCAGCAACAGGCTGCTACTTAGGTGTGTTCGTGCTGACTTCCTAAGTGCTCTTGGTTGGATGAGCTTGACCAAAGCTCAGGCTGCCACGTCTCTCTCTGCTAAGTGGGAGGAGGAAAAAAGGGTTGTCAGGAACAAAGTGGACCAGAAGGCCTTTGCCTGCCTCTCTCCTCTTTTTCAGTTCTCCTCTTCCCAGAAGGAAGTGATCTCACAATATTTTTACATGGTTGCTTTTATTTTGGAAACTTATAGTTTAATATGGAAACAAAATCAAATCACAAATTTTAGGCTTCACATTTTAAATTTGAGATGTTATTTCTTGAGTATAGACAGATTCTAAGTCTTAGCAGGTAACACCGATCTCTTATCTTAAATTGTAGCAAATAAAAGAACAAAAGGAAGAATATGCCTGTATGGGGCAAATAAACTGGAGATAAATTGTAGAATCAGTGGAAATCTGAAAAGGCTTCATTTCCCAAAAGAAGGAACTGAGGCTTAGAGAGGTTCTTCAGCTCATTCCATGTCACACAGTTAAGTATGGCAGATATAGAATGAAAACACACTTCTCTTGCCAGGATTCAAAGCATTTTCTGCCATATTTAAAAAATTTTTTTTTTTAAATCATCAGTCCTGTGAAATATCTCTTATTTTGTTAAAACCTGGAAAAAATGGAAAATTTAAAGCAAAATTGGGTTCTGATTAGAATCAAGATTAAAAAAAAGAATCAAGATGAGTCTGTTATATTTGTGATGTGTGTGCCTACACACTTACAAAATTACACTTTTTTTCCTTAGTCCCTTAAATATAGGTGCATATGTTCTTAGAGATGTGATATCATTTAAATTAGAAAGAAATTCTGTCGCCTTTGAAAAACCACTGACAATACTCAAGTGGTTATAGTGACCACCTGACTTGGTCTAATTATGACTCATAAAATAAGCCTATTATCAACTTTATCTGTTGCTATGTTTGTTGGACTATGATTTCTCTTTGTCTTAATGACTAGATTAAAATAACTAATTAGAGGAGCACTAAAAAGACATAAGTCATAAAACATCTGATTGCAGACTACTGGCAGTTATGGTGGTCAGTCAATTGAATGGCATGGTGTGCTCTGTGCTGAAATGTGACCATGGAAACCAAAAGCACAAAATCATAGGAACACTTATGAGAGACTATCTGCAAAATGCTTCAGGCTTCCGTTAAAAAAGTGGTTGGGAGCTGTTATTCAAGTCTCATGCTTGAGTATTTGCCCAGAATTATTGAAGTGATTTACTGAATTTCAGAGAGCTATGGTTAGACCCTTTTTAGGGGATAATGATACATTGTATAATACAAAGATTTCTCATGTACCTGATAAATGTACTTTTCTTCAAACCATCATAAACATGTATTAACAGTGTTTATATTTTTAATAGCTTTAAGTGACTAAAACTCTCTTGGTAACATGTTTCTTGTTTCTCTGTTGCAGAGTTCTTTTGTACATTTATCCTTTGGAATGATATTTTCATAATGAGTCAACAAGGTTACGTGGCTACACCCCCATATTCTCAGCCTCAGCCTGGAATAGGCCTTTCGCCACCTCATTATGGGCACTATGGGGATCCGTCGCACACAGCATCTCCAACAGGTAAAGTGTGTTATTTTGACTTGTATGTGATTATTTAGTTCTCAGGCTCAGAGACGTAAGGTGTTCTGAAAGAGGAGATTTGAAAGCATTGAATGATCATTATATAATGAAATGGCTTGAGATTACAGGATCATTTGGAAAAAGCTCTCATAGCAGAACTCCACATCACTAGTTTGGTTATTGCATGGAATACAAGTTTGGTTTTTAATTATAGACTAAAACAAACACTTCCTGTTTTATTTTTACTGTGAGTCTTGTTCTTGCTGTTAATTAGTGGTATAAGGTTATTGTCATCATTGAATAAAAAAAGAATTACATTTATAAATGAATTAAATTTGCATATCCTTATCTAGGATTGGCCCTAGATAAATCTGTCCATCAGTTATATGTGAGGATAATTCTTTGTACAATCCTTTATACAAATGGACCTTGTATAAATCAATGAGTAACTCTTAGGACTCACTGGAACTAGCTCAGATAACTGGCATCCAGGCTGTGCTAGGTAGAATGTATATAGTACAAAGTCAGCAAGGGGTAAGGACTCCCTGTAGCGGGGCTTGATGTTAGCAGCCACACAGAGTATGCTGCAGAAGATGCTCTGAGATTGTGAATTACCTGTGGAAAGTCACTCTTATGATTTATTCCTCCCCAGATTTTAAAGATGTCCAGATGAAGCCTCCCTCTTCTTGTTCAGGACAGTTCTCTCTAGAACGTTTATAATCTTGCCTCACTGGATCCTGTAGAAACCATTAACCCCTCCACTTTCTATCTGGTGGTTCATTTCTCCTCAGCATTTATTTATGAAGATAATTATAAATTATTCTTTTTTGTGATCTATGGAGGTCTGGCCCTAAAAGCTTTCCCTGTACTGTCTTATTTAATCCTCATACAATGCTATGAAGTAAGTTATTTTTGCAGGTAAAAAAACTGAGTGTCTGGTGTCGTGGTGTCATGTGACTTGTCTAAGGTCACAGATAGCAAGTAGTAGCACCAGGATTCATACCCGTATCTCTCAAGAAGACAAAAAACAAACTGCATACACACCTAAGTATAACACTTTGTATTGTTCACCCTTCCCTCTTCACAGCCATCTTCTTGAGAAAGTACTCACTATGCTTGGTGATCTCCACATTTACCTCTCCTTCCCTCCATGGCTCAGCATAGTTGACACTCCATAGTTTGTCACCCCATCCATACTTCCACTTCCCTGACCAGGACTATCGGTGTCCTGTTTCTCAAGCAGAAGATGTTGTGCTGTCTTGTCCTCTTTTGTATTTGACACTGTTTACCACTCTTATTGTTATGAAACTCTTTTCTCCTTTGGTTTCAATGACACTATCCTTTTGTTGTTGTTTTTTGAGGTGGAGTCTCCCTTGGTCCACCAGGCTGGGGTGCAGTGGTGCGATCTCAGTTCACTGCAACCTCCGCCTCCTAGGTTCTAGTGATTATCCTGCCTCAGCCTCCTGAGTAGCTGGGATTACAGGCGCCCGCCACCATGCCCGGGTAATTTTTGTATTTTTAGTAGAGATGGGATTTCACCATGTTGGCCAGGCTGGTCTCGAACTCCTGACCTCAAGTGATCCACCTGCCTCCGCCTCCCGAAGTGCTGGGATTATGGGTGTAAACCATTGTGCCCGTTTTTTTTGGTTGCTTTCTGGACATTTCTTTGGAAGGGGTTCTACATGACCCTTAAGTGTTGCTGTTTCTCCCTCCATGTTCCATCTTCACCACTGTTCTCCCACGCTGTAGATTTTTCCCTAAGCTGGATCATTCACAGAAAGTGCTTGTCTCTCAGATCTATTTCTCCAGCCCAGATGCCTCTCCTAAGCTCTAGACCAGGAGTATCCAGTCTTTTGGCTTTCCTGGGCCACACTGGGAGAAGAATTGTCATGGACCACACATAAAGTACACTAACAATAGCTGATGAGCTAAAAAAAAAATAAATAAATCAAAAAGATCTCATAATGGTTTAAGAAAGTTTTCAAATTTGTATTGGGCCACATTCAAAGCTGTCCTGGGCCACATGTGGGCCGTGGGTTGGAAGTGCTTGCTCTAGACCCATATTTCCAGTTGTCCACCTTTGTTGAGGCATATCACAATCACCATACCCAAAACAATTCCATATTCATCGTGGAAGCCTATGTTTTCTGGCATTTCAGATCTCACTCATTAGCATCACTTATTTGGTGATCCACACCAGAAACTTTATTTAAAACAAAAACAAAAACAAAAACAAACTTGGTGGGGTGTGGTGGCTCACGCCTGTAATCCTAGCACTTTGGGAGACCAAGACAAGTGGATCACTTAAGGCCCGGAGTTTGAGACTGACCTGGCCAACATGGTGAATCCCAATCTCTACTAAAAAAATAGAAAAAAAAATTTTTCTAGGCGTAGTGGCACATGCTTGTAATCTCAGCTATTTGGGAGGCTAAGGCATGAGAATCTCTTGAACCAGGGAGATGGAGGTTGCAGTGAGCCAAGATCATGCCACTGCACTCTAGCCTGGGGAACAGAGTGAGACTCTCTCAAACAAACAAACAAGCAAAAAAACCTCTCCCTCGTTTTTACCTCCTCCAATGCAGTTGGTCTCCCAAATCTTTTTGGAGTGATTGTAAACAGGTTTCCTACCTGCTTTCTCCTTTCCATTCTCCTGTCACTCTTTTTGTTCAATCCAGCCATCTCTCACATAGATTACTAAAATGATCATGTAACTATTATCCGTGTCTCCAATACTGCCTTTTTCCAAACCATCAAGTCCTGAGCCAGAGGGATTTTTTATACCATGCAAATCTAATTTGAATTCTACTTTTGTGTTCTAATACTTTTACAGGCCTCTATACTATTTGCCATACTGTGTTATAATAGATGTTCCTATAGTAGATGTTCCTGGAGCAGAGAAGGCACTCATGACTGCTTTAAAAAATTTTTTTTTTTTTTTTTTTTTTTTTTTTTTTGTGAGTCGGAGTCTCGCTCTGTCTCCTGGGCTGGAGTGCAGTGGCCGAATCTCAGCTCACTTCAAGCTCCGCCTCCCGGGTTTACACCATTCTCCTGCCTCAGCCTCCGGAGTAGCTGGGACTACAGGCGCCCGCCACCTCGCCTGGCTAGTTTTTTGTATTTTTTAGTAGAGACGGGGTTTCACCGGGTTAGCCAGGATGGTCTCGATCTCCTGACCTTGTGATCCGCCCGTCTCGGCCTCCCAAAGTGCTGGGATTATAGGCTTGAGCCACCGCGCCCGGCCTTAAAAAAATTTTTTTTAATTGGCAAATAAAAAACTATATATACATATATATTATGTACAACAGATTGTTTTGAAATATGTATACACTGGAATGGTTAAATTGAGCTAATTATAAATGTTTATTCAATGAAGTGAATGACAAACTGTAGCACTCATTAGCAGAACACTCTGGTATTTACCAATATTTAATTAAATTAAATTAATTTATTTACTTGAGACAGGGTTTTGCTCTGTTGCCTAGCTTCCGAGTAGCTGGTAGAGATGAGGTCTCCCTGTATTTCTCAGGCTGGTCTTGAACTCCTCAGCTCAAGTGATCCTCTCGCCTTGGCCTCGCAAAGTGCTGGTATTATAGGATTTAGCCTCGGCACCTGGCCTTACCAGTGTTTTTAAAAGCTGTCTTTGTTGGATTAAATCCTTCACACTTTAATGTAAACTTATTTCTCCTTGCTTAATGGATATTAAATATCAGGTGAATAACCAGGCTATTATACTCTCTGCAAATATACCTTTCTATGCATATTATGGTGTTTTGGTTTAATTATTTAAGACTTTCACTAAATTACCCCACCTCTTATATCTCTGATTATATTCTGCTGAATAACCTTAGATACCTTAATCTTCAGTCTTCATGTGTCTTGTCTAACCTTTTAGTGATCCTTTTATTGGTCTCCTGACAGACACAAGCAAACTTGTTGTGATTCCTTGAAGTATGTGTTCCACTGTAGATCTGGCCAGTGCTAACTTGCTTTGTGTTGCTCACATTATCATATCTCCATTTATGCCTATTCATTGTGTTTTTGTAAAGCTAGTGCTGTATACTAACACTTTTTTTTGTTGTTAAGGGACAGGATCTTGCTTTGTTGCTCAGGCTGGATTGCAGTGACGAGATTATAGCTCACTGCAGCCTTGAACTCACGGACTCAAATGATCCTCCTGCCCCAGATTCCCAAGTGGCTAGTACTATAGGTATGCTCCACCATGCCCAGCTAATTTTAAATTTTTTTTGTAAAGATGGGGTCTCACTATGTTGCCCAGTGCTGTCTCGATCTCCTGACCTCAAGCCATCCTCCTGCCTTGGCCTCCCAAAGTGCTGAAATTACAGACATGAGCCACTGCACCCAGCCACAAATTTAACAGATTTATTTGATGAACAAAATAATTGTGGTAATATGACATTGAATAAAATAAGCCTAATCTCAGTCCTCATAGTGTTTACTTTGTGAGAGATGCACTAAATAAATTAACAATGACAATTTTGGGGGGAAGTACTATTGTAAAGGAAGTAGAGGGTGGTATGGAAGCACATGGCAGGGGCGCCTAAACAAGACTTAGGGTGGAAGGGCTCCTTCCTGGAGGGAATGCCTTGAAACATGAGTGAAAATTGGCCAGGTCAGGAAGCAGTTTGCTGGGACTGGAAGGCGGTACTTTTCAGGATCTGCAAGACATTTGGCATGGCTGGGGAGTAGCATGGGAATGGTGAGAGATGCCACTGGTGGAGAAATGTAGGATCATTTTAAGGAATTTAGACTTTATTGTAAGGGCAGTAGAGTACCACTGAAGTGATTTAATCTGGGAAGGGTCACAATCCAATGTATGCACATTTTAGAAAGCGACATAGCACATTAGTAAGTGTGGAGAAGTAATTACAGCTGGGCGTACTGCTCTCTGCAGCAGGGTTTTTCAACTTCAGCACTATTGACCTTTGGGGCCAACGAATTCTTTGTTGGGGGAGGGTAGCAGGGTGCCATCCTGTGCCTTGTGGGATATTTAGTAGCATCCTTGGTCTCTATCCACTGGATGCCTGTACTACCTCCCCCAACCTTCTGGGAGTTGTGGCAACCAAAAATGTCCCAGACATTGCCAGATGTCCTATTTTAGGGACAAAATCGCCCTTGGTTGAGGACACTGGTCTGGAGACTGAGAGTTAAGAATTATTAATGTCCTGTAACTAGGACAGGGGCTGTGGGGTGGTGATAGGGCTCCTAATAGTGAGCTTATATAGGTGCACCATCCAGCACGGTGCTTTAGGGACCGTAGCCATTACAATTCTACCCATATAATAGGGAGTTTATCTTTGTTTATTTTAGATAAACATTTTTGCCCCCAACAAATGGCTTTTACTTTTGGTTTTAGTTTGTCAGGTCCAGGACCAAATTCAAGGCATGCTTTTCTGTGATATGGTTTGGTGAGTGTTCCTTTGCTGGTAACAGTACCCTCTAGTGGAAAGGGATTTGTTAAAGGGTATCAGGAAGCAAACAAAACATCAGAAAAAGGCAGAGAACCAGACTTGGGAGTATGTGTTCCATGAAGATGAACATTCCCCATGCAGTACCATTCCACCAGAAGTCACCACCTTTCTCCCCCAGGAGAATCATCTCTGCCACCAGGCTGACCAGAGTCTCCCAGAGGTGTGCTGCTTTGCTGAATTTAGAGCACATGGCAAAACAAATTGTAAGGCAGTCTAGGAATTTTCACTTTTCCACCTCAAGACCGTATATTAATATTAATAGAAAAGCAAGTAAGAAGGGGATTGGAATTGTTGAGTTTACTGGTCTATAGTATCTGCCACTGTATTAGAGACCAACTTGTGATCTCAGATTTTTTTTTGATGGGGTTTGTCTAAGAACAGTTCATTCTCATTGCATGGTGTTCCTTTCCTATTAAAATTCTCATACTGCTCTGTAAAGAACCTGATTCTCTTTGTGTTTGAGTACTTTTGAAAATGCCAATAACATGGCTGGGGGAAGACTATGACTTTGCAGATATCAATGATACTGACTTCCCTTTGCCCTGGGGGTGGAGTGCAAGTGACACATAGGACTTTGCAGTCTGATCCCAGCCAACCTGGACAGCCTCCACTCTGGCTACTTTCCCTCCCAGCCTCTCCACACCAAGCTTTTCCCCTGTCCTATTGTGCCATCTCTCTCATGTCTTTGCTGAAGCTTTGCCTTCTAACTGGAATCCCTTATCCTGTCTTCTATATGAAGAAAACTGCTTCTCCTTCAAGATTCAGCTCAAGCAGTCCTTCTTTGAACTCTTCTCAATTCCCCCAGGAAGAGTTAGGTAGTCTCTCTGCATATTGTAACAGTCATCATAAGACATTGTAATGATTTGTTTACATGGTTGTCTCTTCTCTCAAATGGCTCCAAGGCACCTTAAGTGTATGTTGAATAATAATGAGAATGATTTGAGAATGCCACAGAATGATTTGAATCATTGCCATAGAGTTGATTCCCAAACAAAAGAGAGAGCACAGTAAGATTGATGTATAAATTCTGCTTGCATCTATCAGAGCTGTTTTTTTTTTTAATTATCTAGACATGTTTATAGGGGTTTTCATGAAAATTGCTATTATCCTACTTATTTTTTAAAAAGGGGAATATTTTTGGAGAGCCGGGAGGCAAATAAGAAAAAAGAAAAAAAAAGAAGAAGAAAAAAAACACCGAAGTTGAAAGTATATTAATGCTACTGTTGTGAATTGCCTACTTTTGTCCAAAATAATGTTTTTAAAATGAAAATATAAATATGTTTGTAATTATGGTGCATATGCTTTGTTAGAATATAAATGCTCAAGAAAAGAGTGCAGGGGCTATGGCCAGGGAAGACGAAACAGCTGTTTTGAAAACTGTCATATCCATTGCTTCATTTAATTCTCAGAACAATCCTTGGAGCTAGGGAATATTATTGCCATGACATGGGATTACAAGTTGAAGCTCTGAAAAATAAAATATCAGAGTCACAAATTCAAACTTGTCTGTGACCGCAAGTCTCATGTTTTTCTAACTTTGCTGGGTTTGGGGTTTAGAACTTTGTATTAAAATGTAGTGTTATAAGGATAATATTTATTGAAAATAGTGGTATATGAATTTGCTAAGTAAAACTGTGTAGAATTAATATAAAAATGTCCTCAGTTTAAAGAATCCTATTTTAAGAGAAGAAACCTTGTAAAAGTTTCAATATTATTCACGAAGACTGGCACTTCACTGGATACCTGTCATTTTAGATTATGCAAACATCTGCAAGCATTCTCTCGAAAGCAATTACGATGACAATATAAGAAACTCTTCCTGGGTGACTACACGGCATCAGTCAATTCCTTTCTATCCAAGGGAATAAACTTTCTATCTGAGGGAATAAAGGAAACGTTAATATGAAATACCACGACGAAGTGAAAGTGGGGAGTGCACAGCAGGCAGCTAGGTGGTCATCGAAGATCTTGCCAGAGAGCAGGGTATGGTCAAAAGTAAATTGAACGAGTGAAAACAAGAAACTGGAGAGAGCAGATAGAAGAATTGAAGTTTTTCTCTTTTTTTCTTTCTAGAAGCTAGAAGAGGTCTCAGGTAATCTAGTCGAAGCCTTTCATTTTGCAGAAAGAAAACTGAGGTCCTTAAAGATAAGCTTCTTGCCCAGGGTCATACAACTAATAAGTAACCATGTGGGGCCTTGAACTGCTCTAACCCAAGCCCAGTGATTGCTCTCCTCTATGGCAATTTCTCAAGAAGAAAAGAGAGAAATGTCTGAAGACAGTTCCAAAGAGAAGTCTTTAAAAGTCTCTATTTGAGAAGAGCTGCTAATAAATGAAAACAGTCATTCCCAGAAGCATTCATTAATTGCATATGGTCCCCTATTTTGTCTGAGCAAGCATGGTGAGTCTGACTCTCAGTGAGCAGTCCCCCAGCTGTTTATCATCCAGCTGTTTAGGATCCTGGAAAAATTATTAAGCTCTGAAGGAAGTGCTCAGGATTTTTAGAAAAATAGACCCTATTCCCCATCTGCTTTTGTTGTGCTGTAAGTCAAAGGCATTTCTAGTGTTCTCCCCCATGCTCCATTTAGTTACAGTTAGAATGCTCTACCATGACCCTTCCTGGTTTTTCCAGGTTTATTTCTGATATCTAACTGCCGTTTTTCATTGCGTGTTCTAGTATTCTTTGCGTGATAATGTGCTTTATCAAATGCCTCTGTCATATGCAAATTTATTTTTTTCTGTTTTAGTTTCTGTTTAGTGATAAAATGGTTCCCTTCTTTTCTCCTCTTTCATCATTATGATAGTCAAATACTCATGCCAGAGCCTGCTGTTGACAGGTCTGTAGGTGATGGTTAAGCTTGAAAGAGATTTTGTTCTAATCCATTTATTTCCCTCGTCCTCCACCTAGTTTTCATTTTTAACCTAATGACTTTGCCTCATATCTCTCTTTGTACTTTAATACACTTCTAAATGCATGCCCCTCTCTTGCAGGTATGATGAAGCCAGCAGGGCCTTTGGGGGTCACTGCCACTGGGGGAATGTTGCCTCCGGGTCCTCCACCTCCTGGGCCCCATCAGTTTGGTCAGAATGGAGCTCATGCTGCTGGTCACCCTCAACAAAGGTGAGCTAGGTAGATTCCAGCCTTCGTTTATATAT
This sequence comes from Piliocolobus tephrosceles, assembly GCF_002776525.5. Lineage (NCBI taxonomy): Eukaryota > Metazoa > Chordata > Mammalia > Primates > Cercopithecidae > Piliocolobus > Piliocolobus tephrosceles. The sequence goes on along the minus strand of NC_045436.1, from coordinate 98,470,221 downwards.
TCTCCTAATATGATTTCAGAAATACCTTCTAAGCTTATATGTTTATTGGTTGAAAGTTTGACTGAAATGTCTACATCCCTGAAAGGATCTATTAGATAACTGCCCTAGGAACAAAGCAATAAGAAAAGTTATGGCTGGGCATGGTGGTTCACGCCTGTAATCCCAGCACTTTGAGGGGTTGAGTTGGGCAGATGGCTTGAGCCCAGGAGTTTGAGACCAGCCTAGGCAACATAGTGAGACCCCGTGTCTACAGAAATAGAAAAAATTAGCCAGCCTGGTGGCGCATGCTTGTAGTCCTAGCTACTGGAGAAGTTGAGATGGGAGGATCCCGTAAGCCCGGGAAGTCAAGGCTGCAGTGAGCTATGACTGTGCCATTGCACTCCAGCCTGGGCAACACAGTGAGACCCTGTCTCAAAAAAAAAAACAAGAAAAGTTATGAAGAAAAAGACAATTTAGTAGGTATTTTAAAATGTATCAAAAAGTACTTGTGTCAATACCATACATTTTAGTTTTGAGTTATGTTCATTTTAGAATTTCATGTCAGTTTCTAATTCCTTTAGATGCCCATGGCCTATATTCTTGAATAAAATTTTAAATCATTCTATTTTCTTGGATCCTTCAGAGTACTGAGCTCAGTGCCAATGGGTGCTTAATAAATATTTTAAAATTAAATCAGATTGTTGCCAGTGGTAAAGTCTAGGAGCTTGATGTGGAAGGCACACAGATGCCAGTGAGGGATTCTCAAAAGGCAGAGCTATAGTAAAAACAACACAGGAAATAAATCTTGTGTTTGTATTTATAATAAATTGAGGAAGGGAAAAGTTGGAAGCAGGCCTGGAGAAGCCAAGATGTATGAAATATTTAGAGCCTGCAGCCCACTAGGGACTAGTCCCTGGGAAAGAAGCCAGCATCAAACCTTCCCTGTTAGAAATCCCGTTATTGTTTATCCGGTGAGGTGTAGCTGCTGAGAACCTGTGCCAAGCCAGTGCCAAGCCACAGGCAGTGTTTGCTTTGGAGTGTCTCCCAGGATTACCCAGAGGCTTCATTTCTCAGATTCCTTCCCAGGTAGCAAGGTTTGGGGGTGGGGAGGGGTGGGCAGTAACCCCTAGATATGACTCTAGACCCTTCTAATGGTGAAGCCTTTTAGCCATGGCCTTTCATGAAGCCTATAGTCCTCCATAATAGGAAAACTCCCTCTGGGATTTTTTTTTAAGTCATCGGGTTAATTCTCCTACAGGGCATTTGTGAGTCTGGCACTTGCTGGCTCTTGTTTGTCATAATAACATTTGCCGGTTGAAATGGTAGCTATGGGATGCAGAGGGTAGGTCATTAAGTGTGATAGTGGTTTAAGCTTGGAGCAAGAAGTCAAAGGGCCTTACTCGGGACTTGACCCTACTGCCCTGAGTCTCAGAAGAGTGATAGAAAGGCAAGAGAGGAAGAGCAAAAAGACGGAGAACCAAGATGCCTCTTCTGGTTCAAGCAGTTTGCCACCTGTGGACACTGGTGAAGTTCCTTGGCCATGCCCGTCCTCATTTTCCTCACTTATAAAATGAGAATATAGAATTCTCAGTCCAGAAGTAAAGGGGAGAAGACCTAGAAAAATTCATCATTGCTGGGTGTGGTGGTTCACGTCTGTAATCCCAACACTTTGGGAGGCTGACATGAGAGGATCGCCTGAGCCCAGGAGTTCGAGACAGCCTGGGCAACATGATGAGACCCCATCTCTACAAAAAATTAAAAAAATTAGCCAAACATGTTGGCATGCACCTGTGGTCCCAGCTACTTCAGAGGCTGAGGTGAGAGGATAGCTTGAGGCCAGGAGGTCAAGGCTGAAGTGAACTGTATTCATGCTATTATACTCCATCCTGGGCAACAGAGGGAGACCCTATCTCAAGGAATGAAAAAAAAAAATTATTGTTGTGAACTTCCAGGCATCTCAGGTTTTTTTTTTTTTTTTAAAGAAATGCAAAGATTGAACAGCTGGTTTCAAGTTTAGAAAAATGTTTTAGTCACTGGTATTAGCCTGGAATTGATTTGTTTTGTTTTGTTTTGTTTATTGCCATTTATTTCACTTGAGTAGGTTGCTTAGGAGTGAGTAAACCATGGACTTTGCCATCAGGCAGGCCCTAACTTTGTGACTGTGAGCCCAGCACAGGGTCTGGCCCAGTGAAGAGCAGAGGACTCTAGAGTCAGGACATGTTTGCTCATCTTGGCCTAGATGGTTACTAGCTAGATAAGTTACCTAACCTCTATGTGCCTTGGTTTGCTCATGGCGATTTTAACAATAATACATGGTTTTGAGGATTTTAGTGATTAACGCATGCAGAGTAACCTTTCCCAGTGCACAGTGCCCGTGGACTCAGCACCTTAGCATTTGTCAGTATCATTTCCATTGAATCTGAAAAGTCCACTGTTTATAGCATGTCCATCCTTAGCTCAATGTAGTTACTCATGACAGCGCAGGAATCTCTTGACAGCTTAAAGAAGCTGCTTTTATGGTGATTCCTGGGGAAGTACTGACAGATTTTACTCTCTCTCTTCTACTGTTCACTTGCTACAACTTGCATATTGGATTGAAGGTTAGAATTGGGGTTAAAAACTGAAAAAGTCAGGGAAAAGTGTAGTATTTCAGGCTGAGCCTTCCTGCTGCCTTGCCCTCATGGAACACACTTCTGTGAATGTAGCGCAATGCAAGGGTAAAGGGCACCGTGATTGTGCAGGTGAATCATACCAGTCTGATGACAGAGGCTGTCAAAGAGCATAGATGGCATATGACTTTTCTTTGTGGATTCTAGCATTTTATCTGAGTCACTTGTACTTAGTATACCAAAGAAATATTTTAATTTTACTGTATCTAAATTATCAAACAGAAACAAGATATAAAAAAATTACTATGTTGATTTGAGTTTAACATGTAAAATTTTTATATGTAAGATACTGCTATTTTAAATATAATGTTTTATAAAATTTAAAAGTCATACCTAGTTATTTGTCTTTTTGATTTGACTGAGGAAGAATAAATGCCTTAAACTTGCAAGCAGTGCTAAAGTTATCTATATAGAGTTACTCCTGGGTAGGATATTAAATAAAATCTGCAACCTAAAAATCAATGTTTTAAATTATAAGATAAAAATTCAATCAATCAATTGTAAGTGATGTATTTTGATGAAGAAACAGTGAATTTGAGGGAACAGGGGACCCATCTTCCCAAATTGAAGCTAGTATGTGTGAATCTACTAAGAAATTGATTGCAACAAAAGATGAAGGAAGGAGCAATAAAAATATGATAAATAGTTGTTTTTCCTTCAATTTTATTTAATGTGGAAAACGATGCTAGGATGTAGTGGAACTTTCATTGTTTCTACTCTATGGGCTAGGTATTCAAAATTCTGATTTTGTTTCAATCAGATTTTGAAAAATTTGGGATCTTAATTCCGCATACAAACTTCAGCATACATCTCATTTCTTGAGCAATTTGTTGCAAACTTGAAAATGGGAAGTGTTTGAAGTTGAACAGGCCACAGAAAACGGAATCAACTCTACAGAGGATTAGGATTAAATCGAGGCTAAATTTTCAGGTTTTATTAATCATCTGGTAGTAATTCTTTATTGAATTCTTTCTGATGGTGAATCTGCTCTTCTCTGACATTCAGTGAAACAGTAAATTAAAATATATACTTGACATTCAATGAAACCATAAATTAAAATATATAATTGAATGTTTTTCAGTCTAGAGCCATGTTAAATAAAGGCAGTCAACATGAGAAACATTTATTTAACTCTGTATGGTTCTTAATTTTAACATTATAGCAAAAAAAAAAGGGGGGGGGTCATTCCATTTTACTTGCTCTTTTTCAGAATTTGAAAGCTTAGAGCTACAGAGATTAAGTGGCTTACTTATAGTTATACACCAGGTTTCCATGCTACGGCAGGAGGACCTGGATTCCCACCTCTGCTTTGTATGACATGCTATGTGACTTTGAATAAAGTAATGAAGTTAAAAAATATGGGCAGGGCGCTGTGGCTCACGCCTGTAATCCCAGCACTTTGGGAGGCTGAGGTGGGCGGATCACGAGGTCCAGAGATTGAGACCATCCTGGCCAACATGGTGAAACCCTGTCTCCCCTGTCTCTACTAAAAGTACAAAAATTAGCTGGGCATGGTGGTGCATGCCTGTAATTCCAGTTACTCGGAAGGCTGAGGTAGGAGAATCACTTGAACCCGGGAGGCGGAGGTTGCAGCTGAGATCTTGCCATTGCACTCCAGCCTGGGCAACAAGAATGAAACTCCATCTCAAAAAAAAGAAAAAAATTAAACAAATTTGTATATTTAAGATGTTCTTTCATCTCTTTCCTCATTTATGTGAGGGTTTTGTTAGCCATTTAATACTATTCTGTTTATTTTAAAATTGATAATAATTGCTTTTAAAAACCAAATCTATTTAAAACTTACCATATTTAAGTTGGTCAGAAAGAAATAATTTATTTGTGAATTTCTGAAACCTAACTCCTGGGCTATATGTTAGGCACTGAATGATAAGTAGGCATTTATGGGTTGAAAGTAATAACTGATGGTTATACAGTCTGTCATTCTCTATTTTAAATCCTTAACTTTTGTTAAGTTAAAAAAAAATACTTGAAGCTGCTTGTGTTATAACTCCTGTTTGAAATGTATTTTGTCCTACCTGTATTGTAAAAACAAAAAATGATTCACAGAATTGTATATTTAAAAGTATTAACATTTATGAAACACCTTTGACATTGTTTTAGGGGGCTTTTTTCTCCATATAAATGCAGCATCCCCAGTTTCTGCTTATCAAACCCAAAGTGTGTAACCGTACCTCACTGCATCCATGAATATATTCTGTAGTACATGTGTATTCTGCCTGTGTGTAATTACTTCATTTATTCCCTATGACAAAGTTTTTGTTGTTGTTTGTTTGTTTTGAGACAGAGTCTCGCTGTGTTGCCCAGGCTGAAGTGCAGTGGTGTGCTCTCGGCTCACTGCAAGCTCCACCTCCGGGGTTCACGCCATCCTCCTGCCTCAGCCTCCCGAGCAGCTGGGGTTACAGGCACCAGCCACCACGCCCGGCTGATTTTTTGTATTTTTAGTAGAGATGGGGTTTCACCGTGTTAGCCAGAATGAACTCAATCTCCTGACCTCGTGATCCGCCTGCCTCAGCCTCCCAAAGTGCTGGGATTACAAGCGTGAGCCACCGTGCCTGGCGGACAAAGTTTTTTTAAAAGATGACAAAGTGTTATTTCTTAAAAAGAAGAAATGTTTTCATCTTAGGAAACAATGGATTTACAAAACAGACCTTTAATATAATTCTTGAAATCATTTTTTTAGTGGTCACAACATATTTTAAATGTGTCATGTGAGACTAGAATTAGATTTTTTGTGCTTGTGTTTCACCAGTGTCATTAATTGATTAGAGATATAAAGAAAACTTTTACTGTGAAAAGTTAATGTTTGTATTTTCTGTCTTTTATTCATTTTCTTCCAAAAAGTATTTAAGTCAAACGATGCTTAGTCTAATTGTGTTGGGCTTTTTGGAAAATTTGACAGGAGAGAAATTGGATAGTTTTGTTTAACAATATTTTTGGGTTACAATGTTATTCATTCAATCATTTCTAGACAATTTTCTGCTATAGGATAGCTTGTACTTGTAGGTACAATGGAAAGAGCATTTTCTTTCTTTCTTTTCTTTTCTTGCAACATGTATTTTATTAGGCAGGCTTTTCTGCATCATTACAGAAGAGTCCTAAATTACAAAGTCAGTTCCGGCTTCCAATGAAACATAGACTCTGCAGAAATAAGCTGTTCAGAGGTATGAGTGGAAAAGAGCGTTTTCATCACTCACCTATTTATCTCAAAGTGTGAGATATTATTCTGCAAATATGCTAAATGTCATTCACTCAGAGTAATGGTTAGAAGGTTAATTTTCTGCTTTGTTTGTAATAATCAATTTAAACATATGGAGAAAAATGACAACATAAAATTAGTGTGATGCTTTGAAAAGTGCACTCACTGAAGACCTGGAAAAATGCTGGTCCTAGTGTTGTCACAAATAAATTGTGGGACTTTAGGCAAGCAATGGCTTCCCTCAGGCTCTGCTCCTAACCTCTCAATGGCAGTAGGAGGCAGAAGGCAAGACATGGGCCATGGGGAAATAGTTTCCAGTTTACAGAGAAATCAAAAGCAGAGTATACCATTTGGGAAAATTCAATTTTATTTAAAATTCATAAGAATTTATAATGTGACTCTCAGGCAGGCTTTAATCTCATTTGGCAGATTAACCATGCTAGGTACACGGTCCAGATAGCGGCCATTGTTTAATGCAGAACAAGAAAAAATAAATGTCTAATAAGTTCAAGCTAAATCAAAGGTAAAGCATGATGTACTTTTTAGATTTTTTTTTTTTTCTCTTTGGGACAGGGTCTGGCTCTGTTGCCAGGCTGGAGTGCACTGGTGCAGTCTCAGCTCACTGTAGCCTTGACCTCCTGGGCTCACGTGATCCTCTTACTTCAACCGTCCAAGTAGTGCCACTACTCCTGGCTAATTTTTTATTTTATTTTGTTTTATTTTTCGTAGAGACAGGGTCTCACTATGTTGCCCAGGCTGGTCTTGAATTCCTGGGCTCAAGTTGTCCTCCTGCCTCAGCCTCCCAAAGTGCTAGGATTATAGGCATGAGCCACTGCTTCTGGCTGTATTGTTTTCTTAATTTTCGTTCTACTGATGATGATTAACTTTAGTATAGATAAGGCTCTGGTGGGCTCAGTTTCCCAAACTGATTTCCAGAACTGGTTTTATGCTCACAGTAGGATTTTTTTTTTTCTGTCTTGGCATGTTCAGCATGTAAGCATAAATATAAGATGATGCTACATGATCATATTGAGCTCATGTCAAGCTTAATTAAAGATTTAGTATATAATATCAGTCATTTTCCTAGGCCCACTAGACAGGCTTATTTAATTACATTGTTGTATGTCATTTGCTTGAGATGCTATGATATTGTTTAACATCCTGTTTTCCTCGCTCAGATTTCCAGGCCCTCCACCTGTCAACAATGTGGCATCCTCATATGCACCATACCAACCCTCTGCACAATCATCTTACCCAAGTCCTATGTCCACTTCATCTGTCACCCAGTTGGGCAGCCAGCTCAGTGCTATGCAAATCAACAGCTATGGTAATAGTTTTATTATTAGTGTTTATTGACTACCTTGTGTCCTGGTTATTTTTAATGAGAGAGGTGTTCTTCATTTTTAAAATAGATGTAAGTAGGGCATACTGTGTTGAAGTAGTATTTGGACATTTTAATAATAAAGCATCTATCTTATGTAGGGCTATAGTTAATTGTTTTCTTGATCATGCTGCCACTTACTTCAAGGTAATTGAAGGACCCTCAGAATACCTTCCATTCAATGATTGAACAATTAAAAAAGACAAAAAATCCTGACTTAACAAATAAGCATTAGAACAGTGAAATTATTTTAAGAAATAAAATAAGGATAATTTAAACCTTGTATTGTTTGTGATGGGGCCCCCAAATCAGAAATATAGTACTCCTTGTTTCACAGTGCGTTTTAATTATGTGTTTAGATCATGGAAAGAATGGAAGCTCAGATGTTATGGGGCAGAAAAGAGAGGACTAAGAGAGGAAAGAGTCACAGTACTGAGATTTACATCAACAGAAATGCTGTATATCCTATGAGTCATGGAAAGCTCCACTGTAATGACAGTGCAGTCGGCCATTTATCTAGATGAAGAATATTTCCATGTTACTTAAAATTAGTTTTCTGAAGTGTGATTAGAGCCCCTCTATTTTCTGTCTTTTACTCATTTCAAAATGGGTAAGTCTCCAAAGAAGCAACCCAGTTTCCCATAATCAGAGAGAGGAAACATAATCTGGTTTTACAGCTGTTTCCAATATGATTGGAGAGCATGTTGGTGGCCCTTCTCTTCTCTCTGGTTATTTCTACCTAATTCTGAAATTTGTCTGATCAAGTCACGCACAAGATGCAAATAATTTATTGAATGTGCAATTTACCTGAGTAATGCTTGTTATGTAATAGAATTTTTATACGATTTTCTAGATTTTTGTACCAGATACGAATTCTTTAATTAATGCATACATCATGTAATTACACAACTGAGTTACAATTTATCCTATGAATTCCCTCGCTTAAATTATAAATGTTGCTTTTACCTTTTAAACATTTTCCAGACCAGGCATGGTGGCTCACACCTATAATCCCAGCACTTTGGGAGGCCAAGGAGGAAGTACTGCTTGAGCCCAGGAGTTTGAGACCAGCCTGAGCAACATCATGAGACCCCATCTCCACAAAAAAAAATAAAAAATAAATAAATAAAAATAAAAATAAAACTAAAAATAAAATGAACTTGGCATGGTGGTGTGTGCCTGTAGTCTCAGCTACTTGGGTGGCTGAGGTGGGAGGATCACTGGAGCCCTGGATGTTGAGGCTACAGTGATCCATTTTCTTGCCATTGCATTGCAGCCTCAGTGACAGAGCAAGACCCTGTCCTAAAAAAAAATCCCAGTTGTGTAAAATAGTATTTGTTCTGTTTTCTGAATGAAGATTTCAATTTGTGGCAAAAAATCCCAAGCATGTATTTCTAAGGGTGTCCTCTTGCTTTATGTCAGGAAAGCAAGCATCTCTATCATGTACTTTGCGGAAGTCAGAGAGTTGAGAAATGTGGTATTTAAGCGGGCTGGTCTTCTTTCTCACGCAGGTTCAAGCATGGCTCCTCCAAGCCAGGGACCCCCTGGCCCTCTGTCAGCCACATCATTGCAGACTCCTGCACGACCTCCACAGCCGTCCATTTTGCTGCCTGGATCTCAAGTTCTTCCACCACCACCCACCACACTCAATGGTCCTGGTGCCTCACCTTTGCTTCCGCCAATGTACAGGCCAGACGGGCTCTCTGGGCCTCCTCCTCCAAATTCTCAGTACCAGCCCCCACCTCTTCCAGGCCAGGCCCTGGGTGCTGGATATCCTCCACAGCAGGGTAAGGTAGACAGGGTACAGGGAAATGCTTTGGGTTACCCAGGGGAACCCTTAACTGAAAATCAGCTTTGTTCTTATGTTACTAGGTATTTATCACTTACTTTTAAGGAATGGTAGTTTTTGAAGAGTTTTGGCAAGAGCAAAGAAATGGGGAACCACATTCACACTTGACTCCTTGCCTTTTTTAATAAGATGAAAAATACAACATGCTTGACTGAACAGCATAATATCGTCACAAGTCTTACATGCTGGATTTGGGATGATAGTCATTTCTCTTTAAATTTTTTCCAAGCAGCCAACTCTGGCCCCCAGATGGCAGGCGCACAACTCTCTTACCCAGGAGGCTTCCCCGGAGGTCCTGCACAGCTGGCTGGTCCGCCACAGCCCCAGAAGAAGCTGGATCCTGATTCTGTCCCTAGCCCAGTAAGTGCTCTACTCACTCCCAGAGTCTCACAAAGGAGCATTCATTTTTCTCAGCAACTCGTCAGTTTGTTAGCATTTATCCTGTTCATTATCATAGAAGTTAGGAGATACTCATCACATAGAGAGAAGGCTTCCTTCCTTATATGTGTGTATGGGGGAAGGCATGCTACGGTTATGGGCATACTAAAGGTCTCCGTGAAAGAGCAGCCTATGTTGACTTTTTTTTTTTTTTTTTTGGTGTCGTATAAACTGGACAGTGTCTATAATGTTTACATTGACATATTTTGCCATTATCTATTGCTATGTAATGAGTAATTAATAGAGTATATCCTATAGAAACATGCTATTTTAGATAACTAAAGGATCCTTTTCAATGAGAGAAACCCACAGAGACTGAAAGTATATTTTACATCTTGCACATTAAAAAAACAAAATTTGTTTATGTAAAGTTAGAACTAAACTCTTCACTGAAGTGATTTTTTTGTGGGGTTACTCTTTAATAATTTTATCAGTCAAGCTTTACAAGGCTATTCTGCATAGCAAACAATCCCCAACTTTGCTTACAACTGCAGAGATGTATTTATCACTCAGCTTACATGTAGGTTGCAGCAACTGCAGATTGGCTTTAGGCTCTGCTTCATCCGTCCTTATCACTCCAGAATCCAGAGTGAAGAGGCATCCACTACTGAGGACATGCTATTTTGTGGCGGAGGGAGGAAACAGCTGGCCAAAATGTGCAACAGCTCTTAAAGCTTCCACTCGTGTGTGGCATGTGTTATAACCACTCATGTGCCCTTGGCTGAAGCAAGTCATAAAACAAAGCCCAATGTCAGTGGGGCAGGGAAGCTGCCAATTTTATGGCATTGGGATGTAAAATCCTTTTGGAATAATAATGAAATTGGCTACAGTTAGTTTTGTGTCTTTGAATAGGTTCTGTAAACATAAGTAGAAGAAGTTAGAAATAAACTAAGGAGCACGAAAAGCTACCATATTAGCTAACTTCTGCTGTGTAACAAACTGCTACAAAACAGTAGCTTAGCGCTACTATTTAATTAATTAATTAATTAATTTGTTATTATACTTTAAGTTCTAGGGTACATGTGTACAACATGCAGGTTTGTTACATATGTATACATGTGCCATGTTGGTGTGCTGCACCCATTAACTTGTCATTTGCATTAGGTATATCTCCGAATGCTATCTCTCTCCCCTCCCCCAACCCCACAACAGGCCCTGGTGTGTGATGTCCCCCTTCCTGTGTCCAAGTGATCTCATTGTTCAATTCCCACCTAGGAGTGAGAACATGCGGTGTTTGGTTTTCTGTTCTTGCAATAGTTTGCTGAGAATGATGGTTTCCAGCTTCATCCATGTCCCTACAAAGGACATGAACTCATCCTTTTTTATGGCTGCATAGTATTCCATGGTGTATATGTGCCACATTTTCTTAATGCAGTCTGTCACTGATGGACATTTGGGTTGGTTCCAAGTCTTTGCTATTGTGAATAGTGCCGCAATAAGCATACATGTGCATGTGTCTTTATAGCAGCATGATTTATAGTCCTTTGGGTATATACCCAGTAATGGAATGGCTGGGTCAAATGGTATTTCTGGTTCTAGATCCTTGAGGAATTGCCACACTGTCTTCCACAATGGTTGAACTAGTTTACGGTCCCACCAACAGTGTAAAAATGTTCCTGTTTCTCTACATCCTCTCCAGCACCTGGTGTTTCCTGACTTTTTCATGATCGCCATTCTAACTGGTGTGAGGTGGTATCTCATTGTGGTTTTGATTTGCATTTCTCTGATGGCCAGTGATGATGAGCATTTTTTCATGTATCTGTTGGCTGTATGCATGTCTTCTTTTGAGAAATGTCTGTTCATATGCTTTGCCCACTTTTTGATGGGGTTGTTTGTTTTTTTCTTGTAAATTTGAGTTCTTTTTAGGTTCTGGTTATTAGCCCTTTGTCAGATTAGTAGATTGCAAAAATTTTCTCCCATTCTGTAGGTTGCCTGTTCACTCTGATGGTAGTTTCTTTTGCTGTGCAGAAGCTCTTTAGTTTAATTAGATCCTATTTGTCAATTTTGGCTTTTGTTGCTGTTGCTTTTGGTGTTTTAGACATGAAGTCCTTACCCACGCCTGTGTCCTGAATGATATTGCCTAGGTTTTCTTCTAGGGTTTTTATGGTTTTAGGTCTAACATTTAAGTCTCTAATCCATCTTGAATTAATTTTTGTATAAGGTGTAAGGAAGGGATCCAGTTTCAGCTTTCTACATATGGCTAGCCAGTTTTCCCAGCACCATTTATTAAATAGCGAATCCTTTCCCCATTTCTTGTTTTTGTCAGCTTTGTCAAAGATCTGATGGTTGTAGATGTGTGGTATTATTTCTGAGGACTCTGTTCTGTTCCATTGGTCTATATCTCTGTTTTGGTACCAGTACCATGCTGTTTTGGTTACTGTAGCCTTAGCACTACTATTTATTAATGCTCATGACCCAGTGGGTTCCCTGGACAGCTTTGCTAATCTGAGCCAGGCTCACCTGATTTTGGCTGGGCTTGCTCACGCATCTGGGGTCAGCTGGAGGCTTGGCTAGGGTATAGATGGTTTAGGATAATGTATTAGTTTCCTGTGGCTGCTGTAACAAATTTGTAACAAATTACCACAAATCAGGTGACTTAAAACAATAGAAATTTATTCTAAGCAAGGCTGTGCTGCCTCTGAAGGCTATAGAGGAGAATCTATTCCTAGGCTCTTTCAGCTTCTGGTGGCTTCAGGTCTTCCTTGGCTTGTGACCATATGACTCCAAGCTCTGCTTCTATGATCACATTGAGTCCTCCTTTTCTTTGTGTCTTCTTCTCTGGGTGTCTGTCTCAAAATTCCTTTACCTCTTTCTTATACATGTGATTCCATTCAGGGCCAGGATAAGCTCCTCCTCTCAAGATCCTTAATAAAATTATTTTGGCCATATGAGGTAATGAAATGGAAAAGGTCCCTTTCGCAGGACATGCAATGGGGATGTGGCTCGCTTCTTCAGTGCCCCAGTGCTCAAATCTCTAGGGGAGCATACAGATGGGCAGGCTGTGGGGCTCCAACTCCCACGGCAGTGTCTAGGAGTGAATGTTTACAGTTGAAGCCCCAGTGGACATGTGTTACAGGGTGCTCTTTTAGTTGCTGTCTATAGGTGACTTGTATTAACCAGCTCAGTTAGACCCCTTCCTTATCACAAGGACAGAGGGATTTCTGTATCCCAAGTTTTTGCCTTGGTGTACTGGAAGAATTGGATCACTCGTGGGCTTGGAGAATGAGTGCAAGGTTTTATTGAGTAGAAGTAGCTCTCAGCAGTTGGGGGAACCAGAGGGAACCTGGAGTCCTACCACTCAGTGGCCTGGGCTCTCCTCCGACTGCCCCAGTCAAACTCTGCATCTGCCTGTGTCTGTCAGTGTGCTCTTCCACCGGTGTTCTCCCTCCACGTCCTCTCGCCATCCAGCCGCTTGTATCTTTATCCGCTGATGTGCTCCTTTCCACATCTGGCTGCCTGTGTGTCTGCCCGCTAGGGACTTGGGTTTTTATAGGCCCAGGATAGGGGCATGGCAGGCCAGGGTGGTCTTGGAAAATGCACCATTTGGGCATGGAAGCAGGAGTGCCTGTCCTCACCCACGTCCGTGGGAGTAGAGCCCTACCTGGGGACCCACCTTTCTCTACCCAGCACTTCCCTGCCCCCCTCCTGTATCAGTAATATTCACAGATTTCAGAGATTAGGACATGGACGTATCTTTCTGAGGGGCACTGCTCTTCCCATCATAGATAGTGTCATTTGTGTATCTTGTGTTTGGTACCCATCTGTTGATGGGGGATGACCAGGCCACGTTGTCAAGCAGGGTACACTGGGTTTGTTCATGGGTTGGCAGACATCCAAGAGGGAAGGTAGGAGTGTGCATGGTCTTTTGAGGCTTAGGCTTGGAACGGGCACATCGCTGCTTCTGCTACATTCTCTTGGCCAAAGCAAGTCACAAGACTGCCTCAGATTCAAACATGGACTTTGCCTCTTGATGGGAGGAGGGGCAAGGCAACATGGAAAAGAGCATTGATATAGGGAAGTGCAGATAATTTTGACTGTTTTTGTAATCTGTTACTTATTCTATATTTATTTGAATTTAACGTTGAAGATTTGTAATACTGTCTACTGCTGTAACATGTTAGAAATTAAATTTTGACAATTCTTAGTGCCTTTATTGATCATCATATTCCCAGTCATTACTTTTATGGCTTAAAAGAGAGAAAGAGGGAGATTTATTTTAAGTAATGGTTTTACTTCATTATGGGGACTGAATTGGAAAGTTAGGACAGTAGACTGGAGACCTAGGGAAGAGTTGATATTGCAGCTCAAGTCTAAAGGCATCTGGAGGCAGAATTTTCCTCTTTCTCAGGGAACCTGTTTCTCCTAAGGTGGTCCGCTGATTAGATGAAGCCTACCCACATTATGGAAAGTAATCTGCTTTACTCAAAGCCTGCCTGTTTAAATGTTAATTCGATCTTTAAAAATACTTTAAAAATACCTTGACAGCACCATCTAGACTTAGACTAGTATTTGTCCCAAAAATGGCCTAGCCAAGTTGACACATAAAATTAACCATCACATTCCCTTTCTCTTGCATCATCTACACTTCTTTGAAAATGAACTTAAGTTTTTCTCTGTCTAGTTCATTCTCGTCAGAATATAAATATCCTATGATGCCTCCCATCATTAATGAAAGAAGCTTTCTTTGGCCTCTCCCCAAACCTGGATTCAGTTTCCTCCCATCTCTTGGCTTTCTTTTATAGCAAGAAATCTCCCAAAGAGTTGCCTATATCTGCTGTTTTCAGTTCATCTCCTCCCACTCACTCCTGATCCTATTCCAGTTTAGATTTCATCACCACAACCCCACAATACTATGCTAGTTCAGTTACCAATGACTTCCTGTTGCCAAATCTAATGGTCAATTATCAGCTTTCATGTGACTTGACATCAGCAGCAATTTGACACATCTGTTTACTCCGTTCTCCTTGAAATGAAACTTACATTTGCCTTCTGGGATTCCACCCATTTGCTTACATCTCTGTCTACCCCACTGGAGGCTCTGTCTTCTTTGTTGATGTCTCCCCATCTCTCTGACCACCTAGTGTTAGAAGCATCCTAAGACTTAGTCTTTGGACCTGTCCCTTTCTCCATTGACGTTTACTCTCTAGATAATACTTCTCAAAATGTGCTCCCAGGACAGCACCATCAGCATCATCTGGGAGCTTATTAAAAATTCATGTTCTCAGGCCTCAGCACAAACCTATGGAATCAGAATCTCTAAGGGTATGGCCCTGGAATCTGTGTTTCAACAAGCTCTTCAGATGATTCCTAGACACACCAAAGTGTGCAAAGCACCACTCTAGATAATTCCATCTATTTTCGTGGCTTCGAATGAGTGCAGATATTCCTAGTAAAGACGTTTTCCCTGAAATCCAGATCCAATTCCTTTCTTCTAGCTCCTCAGGCCAAAAACCTGGGAATCATCTCTGGTTCTTGCTTTCTTGCACATCTCACATTTAGTTCTTTAGCTAATTCTCTTGGTCCTACCTTGTCTGTTCATCCTGTTCCAAGCCTCTACTATCTACCTACCTAGGTTTTTATAAGAGTCTTCTAATT
This sequence comes from Piliocolobus tephrosceles, assembly GCF_002776525.5. Lineage (NCBI taxonomy): Eukaryota > Metazoa > Chordata > Mammalia > Primates > Cercopithecidae > Piliocolobus > Piliocolobus tephrosceles. The sequence continues at coordinate 98,455,093 of NC_045436.1, read as the reverse complement.
GGTCTCCCTGCCCTTTGAGTCTGCACAGAGCAGCCAGAGTCATCTATTCAAATTCTAAGTCAGATCATGTCATGGCTAAGGAAACCAATACTCCAGTTAAAAAACAAAGTTCTTACAGTAGTCTACAGGACCCTACATTATTTGCCACCCCTGGCTCCCCTCACCCCCTGCCACATGCGCGCGAACACACACACACACACACACACACAAACACCCCCTACCCCTGACCTTGTCTCTTACCACTCTTCTCCACCCCCTTTGACCAACCATACCAGCCTCCTTATTGTTCCTTGGCAGGCCAAGCATGGCCCTAACTCAAGGCCTTTGCCTTTATTCTGCTTAGATGCTCTTCCCCTAGATGTATGCAGGGCATGACTCATGTCCTCATTTCCTTAATGTCCTCATTGCTCATCCTCAGTCTCCCTGGCACCCCATCCATATCACTCCCTATCCACAGCACTGATTACTGCCTGATGTTGGGTGTATTACTTGTACATTTGTTTACTTATTGCCTTTCTTCTGCACAAGAATGTCCACTCCATGAGGGCAAGGATTTGGTTTTGTTCACTGCTGTGTCTCTAACACTTAGAACAGAGCCTGATACATAGTATATGTCCACATATTCCTTGAATGAATGAATGAATAAATAAATAGGCAACGAAAGCAAGAAGGAGTAGATGCTGTGACTCATCCAGGACCCTTATAATACATACAGACAAATCAGTCCAGTATTTATTTTTATCTTAAAACTAATGAAATCGTGATGGTCAGATGGAGCCTGTTTGTGTTCCTATTACCAAAGGAATATGCTTTTGCTAACAAAATAAATTTTTCCTTCTGGAAAGAAAGATGTAAAGTCACATTTACTGAGCTTCTGCTATACTCCAGTCCTGAGCTAGGTGCTTAGGTGCTTATTACAACCCTTTGGGTGGTGGTTTTAAATAAATTTTGAAAGTAAGGAAATGTATCATCATCAAAACTCTTCCTCCCTCCTTTTCTGTGTCCATAAGAGGATTATTCAGTAGTTGGGTGCTTTCTACTCCCTTTATCTTACCACTCCAAAATTCACATGATCCTGCTAAGCAGCCTTTCTTGCATGGCACACACATCTTTCTGTTTTTCCCTTATCCTTGTTCACTTATCTTAAGATAATCACTTTCTTTTTTTCTCTTTTCCAATTCTGTTTTATGAACTCAGAATGCTCCACTCATAGCAGATAAATGTAACCGTAATTCTAGCAGTACATCTTCTGAAGGAAAAATAAGTCTATAACTTTTGAAGTAGTTTTGGAATTATCAAGAATCACTGTCATTAAATCTAAACCCTTCAAGTAGAGTCACAGTCAAAATTGCTATTGACGCTTCTTTATCTCTAAGCCCATTTTTCAAGAACATGCATTTGAGGTAAATAAAAAGAGGCAGAGTATTTTTTAGCAATTATCAGAACTACTTTAATATCTCCCACTCTTTTCTTTGTAGTATTCCATCCAAGATATGAATTAATTTAGAAATGTAATTACTACTGATAACATTGTTTCTTTGGAGGCAGGGCTTTGTAATTTGCAAATGGATAATTTAAAAATAAACTTTTTGGAAATATAGTCTATTGAAGACTATATTCAATGTGTTCTGTATATTATGCACACTAATACATTATCATGGTTTTTACCTCACTTTCATATTTGACTCTTTGTTGGTTGAAATGATTGCAATAAATATTGATAATATAAAAACGACTCTAAGCCAGGTGCAGTGGCTCATGCCTATAATCCCAGCACTTTTGGTGGCTAAGGTAGGAGGAAAACTTAAGCCCAAGAATTTTAGACAAGCCTGGGCAGCAAAGTTAGACCCCATTTCTACAAAAAATTTAAAAATTAACTGGGCATAGTGGTGCACACCTGTAGTCCCAGTTACTTGGCAGGCTGAGGCAAGAGAATGGCTTGAGCCCAGGAGATTGAGGCTGCAGTTAGCCCTCTTCATGCCACTGTACTTCAGCCTGAGCATCAGAGCAAGACCCTGTCTCAAAAAAATAAAAATCAACTCTATTTTTAATGAATTCGATTAACCTTATGGTCAAAATACAGAATATAATTACAGTGTTTCAGTTTCTCTGCTTCTTGTCTCTGCTCATGGTAGCTTTAGTCTTATCTGTGTCTGACAGCAGTTACGTTTGGAGCCATTTTATGTTTAAATCTAATAACAATTCACATCCTATGAAATTAGGAGAGAAGACCTGTAGACTTAAAGGCAGGCTAAATCTGTCGTCAGCATTTCATAAAACCAATGTTGTCAGTACCAGCTGGGGACTGGATTGGATGGAATGGGAGGGAAAAGTAGAGACAGCAACATTTCAGAGTTTGCAGAAGGCAGTTTTCATATCGTTAATGGTTTTAGGAATATTAAAAACTGCACCCTTGGTGCAGTTTGGACACACTACTCCAGTCTGGACACACTTCCTATTTCTCCAGTTTTTTCTTCCTCTTCTTACACCCTCTCCATTTTTTTTTTTTCCTTTTATTCCTCCTCGTTTCTCCTATGAAGAAAGAAGTGAGGGAAGGGAGAAGATAAAGAGGGGCATAATTATCGGGATTCTTTCTTATTCTCTTTTTAACTGCATACTACTAGATTTTGCTCATAATTTTCACTCCTAAACAATTAGAACAGGAAGACATTTTGTATCTCTTATAATCTTCATCATTAACAATTGTTTTTAAGAGAGAAATATCAGATGTTTCCACATTAGATGACAGAACTTAGAGTCTTTTGCTCCTGTTGACTTCTCTATAGTGGGCAAAAACCAAATGGGATTGCTTTATACCGTTTGTGTCTTACGTCTCAAGGAGCCAGGGATGCAGTTGGGGAAACTTGAAAAGGAAATTGAAGATCAGAAGACATTTGAGGAGAACGTTAAGGTTTTTTATAGGTTGTATATTATAAATAATTTCTTCTGAGATAATTTTTAGCCTTTTGGAAGTTTCTTTTATTTGAAAAAGTATTTCCTTTGTTTGTTTATTTTGAGATATGATCTTGCTCTGTTGCCCAGGCTGGAATGCAGTGGCATGATCATAGCTTATTGCAGCCTTGAACTCCTGAGCTTAAGCAATCCTCCTACTTCAGCCTCCAGAGTAGCTGGGACTACAGGCAGATGCCACCATGCCTGTCTAATTTTTAAAACCTTTTTAGTAAAGATGAGGCCTCACTCTGTTGCCCAGGCTGTTCTCGAACTCCTGAGCTCAAGTGGTCCTCCCGCCTTGGCCTCCCAAAGTTCTGGGATTACAGACATGAGCCATTGTACCAGGCCAGTATTTCCTTTAAATAGTTCTTTTCAATTTCTTTTGTTACCAGATTTTTTTTTTTTTTTTTTTAAGAAAATGCTGACCAGGTGCAGCGGCTCACACCTGTAACACCAACACTTTGAGAGGCCAAGGCAGGAGGATTGCTTGAGCCCAGGAATTTGAGACCAGGGCAACATAGGGAGAGGAGACCTTGTCTCTGCAAAAAGATGAAGAAAAAGAAAATTAGCCAGGTGTGATGGCACCCACCTGTGGTCCCAGCTACTCGGAATGGCTTGAGTCAGGGAGGTGAAGGCTGCAGTGAGCCATGATTGTGCCACAGCATTCCAGAAAGAAAATGCTTACCTATGTTCCTAACTAACAAATTAGATAAAAATAAAGTTCTCTGAAGGGTCACGTTGTCAGATTTGAAGCTAAAGAATTACAGAATATCATTGGAAATTATTATTCTAAAATTGTAACCATTTTGACTGAAGACACGGTAGGTTTTTCCATGACAGTTTGATCTGAAATGAACAGAAAGGATTTAGAAAATGCCAGTTTGTGTGAGTGTGTGAGACTATGTGCGTATGTGTGTCTCTGTGTGTGTGAATATTGAGAGGGAGGGGAAAAGGAGGGAGGAGAGAGCAAGGGTACTCTCTAAATGGAATGTTGAGAAGGACCTGAACCTACTTTAACGAGCTCTTGATGTCTTATTTATCAGATCCAGGTGATCGAGAATGATAGAGCCAGCAGAGGAGGACAAGTTTATGCCACCAACACCAGAGGCCAGATCCCTCCGCTGGTCACTACAGATTGCATAATACAGGACCAAGGTATTTGTTTTTAATTATGCCGTTTATTAAGGTTTTAAAGCTTCTCACCGTTTTTAAAGCAAATACACTGACACCTTTAATAATGGAAGACCCCATCATAGCTGATAATGAACCAGTTATCCATTAATCCCTCAAGTACTAAGAGGGTGCTATCAACTGAATTTTATTCTCTGTGTATAGAAGTCTGGAGAGTTTCCAGTGAGGTACAGAGCAATATATCTGCTTAAGACAATTATTTATTTTAATTTATGGGTTTAAATTAGTTTATACCCTACTTTGGTTTAATTTATTCACTATATTGGAAAGCTGGCACAAGCAGAGCAGTAAGGAATTAGACTCTTTGAGATGTCAGCAGACCTGGTTCTAGCCCCAACAACATTTTCTAAGCAGATCTTTTTAACATTTTGGGTTCTGTTTTCCCACATGTAAACTGGGAAGAGGAGAAGCTGAGCTGCATCTCTACTGTTCCATACCTCTCAGCTCAAGAATATATTACCATATTGTTCATGACAAGTTAAAAATATAACTCGATGAAATCTGATGTCTGAGATTCTGAATATACCATTTTAATGAATCGTGTACTCAATCCTAGAAGCATAACATCAGTATACAAACAAGTATTTTGTCTCATCCCAGAGTTGTTGAGCTAGCCAAGCTCTAGTTGGGGATCCTCTCTCTATCCTCTGTGCCGCCTTCAGAGCTAAGCTTATAGAGAGGATAGTACAGTGAGGTAGAAAGAGATTTGATTGGGAGAATTCAGACTCCACTCCTTACTGCCCAAGTGAGCTTTGTCCATTTCACCTCTCTCTCAACCGCAGCATCACCCTCAGTAATATGTGGAGACTCAGACTGGCCCTGCAGAGCCAATGTGAGCATTAGAGGTGACTGTGTGCATGAGTCTTTGTGTGTGTGTGTGTGTGTGTGTGTGTGTGTGTGTGTATGCATGCACACACATAAGTATGCTTATATGTGTATAGAGGGCTCAATACACAGAAGGGTTTCATGTAAATTATAGGTGTTGTAGATAGTAATATTAGAACAATTCAGATGACTTCATTTATTATTCTAAAAATAATTTGTCCTTCTCGGCCTTTTGGCTAAGATCAAGTGGAAAAATAATTTGTTTCTTCCTCATTACTTATAGAACCCATTCCAATTAGTTAGATGAGTTTATATTTGTAAAGCATTTAGGGCTTGGTAGACAATAGGTTGAGCTATATGAAATTGTTGATTTTTTTCCTATCACTGTGACCTATAAAAGTGGCAATTTCATTTCAACCTAATGATAAGTGTTATATAAGTGTTTTAATATCTATTTTTTTATTTAATATTTAAAATAAATATAAAACATTATTTGGGGCTTTTTCTAACCTAAAGAATTTTCCTGACCAGCCTCATCTCCCACCTATTTCTTTCCTTACAACTGCCTTCATATAGCAAACTCATCCTCTTTCTCCTCATGCCTCTGATTTCCACATTGTACTGTTTTCTGTGCAGCAGCCCGAGGATGGTTTTTTGTTTACCACTGTATCCTTAGAAATTCATCTGGTATCTAGAACATACTAGTTGACCAATATTTATCAGACCCATGTACTTGGAATATATGACTTTCACCCCTTTATTTGGGAAACATTTAGTTCTTCCAAACTTCCAAACTCAATTTAAATTTTCTTTTTGAAGTCTTCTCCAGTGTCTTTTCCCATAATACTTCATATATATTTCACCCCTATCACATTAAATTTTATTGTGATTTAGATAAGTCTCTCCCACAAATCTTTGAGCTATCTGGGATCAGAATTCCACTTGTTCAGAACTTCACTCATTCATGCATACATCCAGAAAATGTTTGTTCAGTACCTATTATGTGCCAGGCCTCTGCTAAACCTGAGGTTAATAATATAATCAAAATATACAAATTAACATTATTATAGCTAATAATTGCAGGTACTTAGTATGTATCAAGACAATTTTCTAACCACTTTATATGGAATAATTCATTTAATCCCCCTGTAATGTTATGAGATAGGCATTAATATCATTCTTGTATTACAGAGTGGAAAACTGAGGCACAGAATGCTTAGGTAATTTACCTAAGAAATGTAGCTAGTAGGAGGCAAAGCTAGAATTTGAACTCAAGCATTCTGATGCAAGTGTCTGTGTTCTTAACTTCACTGCCTCTATTCAGAAATAAAAGACACAGCTCTTTTTTTATATGAGTGAACAATCTGGCAAGGAAAAAGAGATAACTAAATATTAATTCAGTGAGATAAATGTTATAATAGAAAGATAAACAACATGTGGCCATGGGAACTTAAATGTGAGGTCACCAACCAGATAACTGACCCAGCCTATCTTGCTCGAGGCGGGGACACCCACACTGTGTCTTCAGCAAGCAAGTGTAACCCACAAGACTAGGGAGGTGGGGGAGGGGAGGTTTGCCAGGCAGAGGAGGTGAATGTGCTAAAGTATCATAGTGGGAGAGAGCATAGTACATATCAAGTAACAGCATGTGCATAGGTTTTTGTTTTTTGAGGGACTTGTGGGTAGTTTTTAAATTGTGGTCAAATCTATATATATAACATAAAATTTATTATTTTAACAATTTTTAAGTGTACAATTCAGTGGCCTTAATTACATTCACAATGTGCAACCAAATCATTCTTATTACTTGTTTCTAGAACTTTATTTTATTTTATTTTTTTGAGACAGATTCTCGCTCTGCCACCCAGGCTGGAGTGCAGTGGCCGGATCTCAGCTCACTGCAAGCTCCACCTCCCGGGTTTACGCCATTCTCCTGCCTCAGCCTCCCGAGTAGCTGGGACTACAGGCGCCTGCCACCTCACCCGGCTAGTTTTTTGTATTTTTTTTAGTAGAGACGGGGTTTCACCGTGTTAGCCAGGATGGTCTCGATCTCCTGACCTCGTGATCCGCCCATCTCGGCCTCCCAAAGTGCTGGGATTACAGGCTTGAGCCACCGCGCCCGGCCTCTAGAACTTTAAAAACAAATCATCCCACCCTGAAACTCTGTACCCATTAAACAATAACTCCCCATTCTTCCACCCTACCCATCCCCTGGTAGACTCTATTCTAGATTCTGTGTCTTTGAGTTTGCCTACTCTGGGCACCTCGTTTGAGTGAATCATGCAGTATTTTGCCCTTTTCTGTCTGGTTTATTTTACTTAATATTTTCAAGGTTCATCTACCTTGTAGCCCTATATCAGAATTTCATTCCTTTTTAAGGCTACATAACATTCCATTTTTTATACATACCACATTTTGTTTTCCATTCATCTGTTGAAGGACATTTGGGTTGTTTCCACCTTTTGGCTATTGTGAGGAATGCTGCTGTGAATATTTATGTACAAGTATCTATGCGAGCCCCTGCTTTCATTTCTTTGGAGTATATACTGTACCTAGAAGTGAAATTGCTGGATCATATAGTATGGAAAGAGTACGAGGGAAGGAGTGGGTGAGCAGGCAGGACTAGTAAGGTGGCAGGTTTTCAGTCATTGTTCTCTCTCCTTAGCTTGTAGTCTAACCCTTGGCAAGAGGAGAGAGCTGCCCTGGTATGGAGCCCCATAACTGGACCAGTCATACCCTTTTGCTGTGAAGCCCCTTTGTCTGACCTGGCTTATTTGCCAATAGTAATAAGCTTTTTAGGATGTAGCTCAAGATTCTCAGACATGTACAGACATTCGCAGATATAAGCAGAACACAGAGTTGGAAGGAACCTTGGACTTTCTTTGCTCAGCTGTCTTACTTTACAGATGTAAGGGTAAGGCCCAGGGAGGTTAAGTGGCTTGCCCAAGGCCGTACAGCTGGTTAGGATCAGAGCCAATAAAGAAAAGTTTAAAATATTCTTAAACTTTAAAATATTACTCCTTTGCCGTTGGCTCCAGGATCTTATTTTAAGATTCCACTTGTCCTTTGGTTCCCATCCTTAAAGACCCTGTTCAAGGACCTCATCCTTTGTGTAGTCAGTTCTAGTCTAAGTGACAGAGTCATTGTCTCCCTTCTTCTATTTCTTAATCTATTTGCTCTTCTGTGATGCTTACCATGCTATGTTGCAATGATCTATTTTTACTGTCACTCTTTCCAACTAGATTGCGAAGCCAGAGACTTCACTCTATTCTGTTTCTAAGCCCTTGCCTGGAGTTTAGCTTAGTAAATGTTTGTGGAATGAATTTGTTGAATGTTTTCAGTAAAATTATCCCATAATGCTCTTTATTAAGCACTCAAAAAGTTTCAAATCGTAGTTCCTGAGGTTGCTAAATTATCCACGGTAGCCAGACTTTTTATGCCCCACTGTCGTATACCTGTTTATAAAAACAAATTCTCAATTGCTTTTTCAAATTTTATTCTTTATGTACATTATCTTCCTGAACGAAGCATTTGTTTAGTCACCTTCAGAGCTCATTCATTTATGCATATTTCACTGTCAAAAAATAAACCCTTTAAGGGTAACAAATATCCAGCTTCAATATTTTATTGGTAATTCTAAGGAATACAATTCCATTCCACTGGAATGGAAAATTAAAATAAACTTTAAAATACTTTTAAAATTCTTAGTTCATCATCTGTATAACATTGTGTGATGATGATAATAAGGAAAGTTTTGTTTAAATATGAAACAAACACTATTAAGCATTCAAGTGTATTTACATTTGTTAATATTACCTAAGAGTTCCTTTACTTTTATTCCTGCGGCCAAAAATCTGGTTTCCTCCTCTATTACTGCTAACCTGGGCTGTTAAAGCAATGGACCAGTTTACCTGTCTCTATTCTTTTTCTGTTCCTAGAAGCTATCTAACTTTGGGCAGATTGATTTTCTTCAATTACTTATTTGATCATTTTACCCTTGCCAAAAAAAGAGTTCTGGTTGGTTGGTTGGTTGGTGGTGGTGGTTGTTTTTTTTTTTTCTCCCTTGCTAAAAATAATGTCACTGTTGCCCATGGGCAGACAGGGTTGGTCTCAACTCTCATCCAGCATTCCAGGCCTTGGGGACCTGGACTTAATTTTTCTGGGATGTTGTAGAAAATTATAATTTGTTCTAATCCCACTTTTGCCACTTACTAACTCTGACTTTTGGAAAGTCACATAACCTCCCGGTATCTCAGTTTCCTCCACAGTAAAGTGGATTATAAATATATTAATCCATAGAGTTATCGTGGGGCTAAATGAGTTTACATGTAACAGCCTTAGAATGATGTCTAGCACATTGGCTGCTATTATTATTATTATCCTTGTTGTTAGTACTATATCTTCCCCTTCTCTCAGATGCTCTGCAGTCCAGCCCAAGGACTGGATTCAGCCTGCAGTCATGTTAATTTGTCCTACACAGTAATTTCTTTTGTTTCTATTTGAATTAATTGTCATTATTTAAAAATCAGAGTACATTATATAAAAATCCAGATTTCTAGTTTGTCCTAAAATCTGTGAAATCTGGCACTAGTAGCTTGGAAATAAGCAGAATAAAAGCTTTCTTAAGTCCAACCTTCCATTCATTTCAGGCCTGCATCTGTGCGGCAAAACATGGCCAGAGAAAGGCTCACAACCCCGCCGCAACCTCTATTTAAACTCAGGACCATAAACTTCCCAACACACTCTATTTCCCAAGTCTTTTCACTTTTCCAGTCTCCTTAGTGACTATTTCACACTTTTTCAAACCTGCGTTACCTTCTCTCGCATCTTTCTTTTAGCTGCTTTACATCCTCCTTTCAGAAAGGAAATTCTGTGCACCCCACCACCACATGGACCCCCAATCTCAATGCATCCTCCCACTGTGCCTGCCTGCATTTGGCCCTCGGTGAGCAATCTGTGCTCCAGCCGAAAGCCAGTCTCTCTCCCTGTGCACTACTCAAGTATACATTTCCACAGTAAGTCTCCCCTCTTACTCTTAAATCATCAGTATTTTTCTTTCTACAGAATGATTCCCATCTTTTTTTAAAAAAAAACCTTCTCCCATCTTAAAATATAAAAATGTTTTCTTGATCCACTTCCCTTACCAGCTAGCATTCTTTTCTTTCCACCCCTCTACAGCAAAACTTAAAAGGACTGTTGCCAATTCTTCTCCTTCTGTTATCTCTTAAACTCACTCTGAGCAGATTTTCCCCAGCATTCCACCAAAACTGCCTCTTTTGGATCTCCAGCAGCACCATCTGGCACAAATGATCATGCCTCCGCATGAAATACATCCTACACTTCACTTCAGGACGCTAGGCTCCTCGTTTCATCCCTCTCAGTCCTTTGGCTGCTTTCTCCTCCTTCTCTGACCTCCTTATCTTGGAGGACCCCAGAGTTCAGTACTTGGTCATCTTTTCTTCTTTGGCCATAATTATTCCCGTGGTGGTTTTAACCTGGTTTCATGGTTTCAGATACCATCTCTATATGCCAAGAATTCCCAAATGTGTATCTCCAGCCCAGACTTCAGCCCAGTCTCCAGATGTACATATCTAATTGTCTACTCAGCATTGCTGTTCGACTGTGTAATAGATTTCCCAAATTGGACATGTCCCAGACTAGATTCCTTATCTCCACCCACACACCTGTTAAAACATCCCTTCCCTTCCTGCAGCCTTTCCTTTGTCAGTTGATGGCAATTTTATGCTTCTGGTTTCTCCAGGCCAGCAACCTTAGAGTCATTCTTGACCATCATGCTCTCTCACACCTCACATCTTCACACCTTATATGCCCTTTAACAAAGAAGTCACTGTACCTTCGAAATATATCCAGAATTTAGCCACATCTCAACACTTCTACTGCTGTCGGGCTAGTACTGCAGCAGCCTCCACATGGTCTCCCTGGTTCTACTCTTCCCCACTGCAATCCATTCTGAAAATGCAGGCAGAGGAACCTACATTACAGCATGACACTCCTCTGCTCTAAAACCATCAGTGGCTCCTCATTTCTTTGGGAGAAAAGCCAGAGGGCTTAAAATGCTCTCAAGAGTCTACCTCATCTGGTCTGTTGCTTCGCTGAACTCCACACCAGTTGGTGCCCACCACAGTGGCTCCATTCCAGCTCCATGGGCCTCCTGCTGTCCCTCTACTCCGGGCGTGTCCTTCCCCAGATACCCGCTTGGGTAAATCGCTTGCCTCCGGCAACTCTTTGCTTGGATGTTACCTTTTAAATAAGGTCTACCTTGTAAGTATTTAAAATTGCAATCTGCCTCCCACTTCCTGGTACCCCTTCACTAGATATGCTTTTTTATTTTTTATTTTTGAGACGGAGTCTCGCTTTATCGCCCAGGCTGGAGTGCGGTGGCACCATCTCAGCTCACTGCAAGCTCCGCCTCCTGGGTTCACGCCATTCTCCTGCCTCAGCCTCTGAGTAGCTGGGACTACAGGCACGCACCACCACGCCCGACTAATTTTTTGTATTTTTAGTAGAGACAGGGTTTCACCGTGTTAGCCAGGATGGTCTCGATCTCCTGACCTCGTGATCCGCCCGCCTCGGCTCCCAAAGTGCTGGGATTACAGGCGTGAGCCACCGCGCCCAGCTAGATTTGCTTTTTTCGCAGCATTTATCACCTTCTAGTGTCCTATATAATTTACTTTTATTAGGCGTAATATTCATTATCTGTGTCCTCTGCAAGAACATAAGCTCTACAAGCACCTAGGAGAGGGCCTGAAATGTCGTAGACACTCAATGAACATTTGATTGATGATTACATTTTTTTAGTCATAATATTTTATTTCAAAATTTATTTTAGACAAGTTATTCTAGTGATAAAAATATTCTTTATGTCATAGATATTGTTTTAACACTCAGATAAGCCACGAAGTAAAGATATTTGGTCAAGAAGCCTAACATCTATTAAAAATAGATTAGGGTGTTTTTGAAAATAATAATTCTATTACAAGTAGAATTTTCATTTCTAAATTCAATTTCCAAATTTGGAAAAAAATAGTCAAATGGAATCATATTTGACAAAGTATCACTTGCTAATATAAAATGGTATAGAAATGCTTACCTTTCCCATAAGCAGATAGAAGAGGATGAAGAAGAAATGACTGTGATTCAGAAATTTTGTTCTTTCATATTTGTGTGTCTTTGTTTAATTTTTTCCATTGAATCTAAATACCTCTCAAATCTATAGTAATGCTATATTAAGACTGCTTATGGAAAATAATAGTAACTAAGATACTTACATCTTTGCAGTAGGATTCAGAGTATTTTTATTTTGTAAGAAATTACAGTGTACCTAGAATATAGATTGTAGAATTGCACAATACTACTTTTTTAAAAAGCAGATCTTGAAGAGAGTTTTACAAATAAGAAATAATGCAATGCATTATCTAGAAGTACCTTTATAAATATTTGAATATCTTAGGGAAAGTTTTTTTCTAAATAAATTTTAACTGTATCCTTTTGAATGTTTCAGGAAATTCCAGTCCTCGATTCATCCGTTGTACAACATACTGTTTTCCATGCACGTCAGATATGGCTAAGCAAGCTCAGATTCCATTAGCTGCTGTCATCAAACCCTTTGCCACCATTCCTTCAAATGAGGTAAGAATGATATATAATAGCAATTCAACAATTTATCAATTCCAAAATTACTCTTTTCTTACAGTTTTCTTGTATGTTATTCCATCATATAATCAGGAAACTGGAATATATTTTTATAATACAAAGCATCTAGTGATTGAATTCATCAGGAAAACAAATAGTCCAACAAGCTATGGTTTTTGGCCTCCTGTACACCAAATACAGATGGACTAAGTCAGTTTTTGGCTTATTGTGGTAATGCACATATATACAGAAAATATAGAGTGTCCCATGGTAAAAGTATCATGACTTGTCATGAGGCCCTGATACCCTAGTTTAGAGCCCTTACATTGTGAGTGTTCTGTTGAGGGAAGATGATAGATCCTATAGTCCTTGATCTATTAGAGCAGATCTTACTACATCTGCTTTAATTATCACTGGGCCAGGATACTCATCAACTCCTACTTAAAGGTTAGAAAGCATGGGGTAGATAAATCTGTATATATTGGTTTGAAAATATGTGCGCAACATATAGTTGAGTGGGAAAAAAAGATAAGTGGTTTACATTGAAAATCTGCAGTTTTGTTGCCAGTGGGTATTTGATCTAGGCTGCCAGAAATAACCCAGTTCCAACCTACGCTGCTGCCATTCCTTCTTTTGATGCCTCTGAATGGTAGATGCCCACATGCGCACAGAAACACAGGCACTGTAGCAGAGCAAGTCACACAGGGGAAGAAAAGCTTGACTTCCAGTTGGAGCTGTGACCGTTACCCATTGCAGTATCCCAGTAAGCTAGGGCAAACCACAGATTCCTATTGCTGCACTAAAGGCTGGAGCCCCAGTATTCCCTCCCAGCATGAACCTCAGTCTTGGATCTAATGAAGTAGGCTGATCTAATGCATACCTAGCAGCATCTGAGCAAGAGGCAGAGCATCTGCAAGAGAAAACAGATTCGTTCCCTTTCCTGGGCTCACCACACCAGCTGGTATGGAGAGTAAAGCAGTGTGGGGAAGGGGAGGAGGAAGCTGTGGTGAGTGGGGCTTACTTTATATCCTGTGAGGGAAAGGAGAGAAAAGAGAGATGTGTGATGTGTGCAGTGGCTTTCATACCCTTTGGGATCTTCACTCACTGTCCTTATGAATGTAGTGTAGTCCTGCTAACACTTCTTTTTGGGAGTAGAGTGAACTGGCTTAGAGTAGGTTATGGGAGAGGCATTGAACTGTTTTTAGAAGCCAAACTGACATGTGGTATGGTTTCATATTTGTAAATCAAGATGTACATTCAGTATTTCCTTTACATATTTTAACCATAATCTCTTCCATGATGGTTCTAGAAATTTAATATAATATTTATAAATACCGCATTAAACTCACTATGCTTAGTATGAATGTGGTAGACCAATATGTATTGACAAAGAGATGACACTATGTACAATGAATGCATTTTAAAGAATAACTTAACTAGAAATACTTTCAAAGCTATTTTCAACATTTTGTTTTGAAAGTTTTCAAACATACAGAAAATCTACAAGGATTTCATAGTGGACACCTACATCCCTGCCACCTAGATATTACCATTAGCATGTAACTATACTTGTTTTGTCACATATCATGATGTTCATCTGTCCATCAACCCATCTTTTTTCTTCTGATGCATTTTAAAGTAAATTACAGACATTGAGACACTTCACTCTAAATACTCCAGAATGCACATCATTAACTAGTGTTCAAAATTTGCTTACAGATTATTTTCTCATTTGAGGCAAAGTTCATTTACAATAAAAATGTACATGTCTTAAGTGAACATTTATTGAGTTTTGACAACTGTATATACCTATGTAGCCCAGACACCTATCAAAACATAGAACATAATTGCCATCCCAGAAAGTTATCTCATGCCATTTCCTAGGCAACCCCCACCCCTTCATGTAACCTTCCTTCCCTGGCAGCCACAATTATGATTGTTTTCTGTGATAGATTTGTTTAGCCTATTCTAGCACTTCATGTAAATAGAATCATAACGTATGCACTATTGTACGAAGGTTCTCTTACTCAACATAATGTTTTAAGAGCCATTATGATGTTGCATGTATCAATAGTCTGTTTCTTTTTTATTGCTGAATAGTAATTCATTGTGTGAATATACTGTTACACCCTGGTCTCCTATAAGAGGTTTTAGGCTGGGCGTGGTGGCTCGCACCTGTAATCCCAGCACTTTGGAAGGCGAAGGCAGGTGGATCACCTGAGGTCAGGAGTTTGAGACCGGCCTGACCAAGATTACGCGATAATCTTGGCTCACAAGACTGGCGACAGAGGGAGACTCTGTCTCAAAATAAAAAAAGAGTTTTTATAGACTGACTTCATGTGCAGGTATCCATAACAGTATGTAGTATTGGTCTTTTCTTTTGAAAGAGTCAAATACTGTACTTTTAAATAAGTAAAACATAAACAATCAAAAGATGAAAGGGGTATACAATGAAAAATAGGCCTCTGCCTACCTCTGCCTCCTCCCCTTTCATACAACCCTTACCTGTTCTTTGTGATTCCTCTAGAAATAAAATATGCATATAACAACATAAAAGTATCCTTTTTTAAAAAAAAGTATGTAAATGTAAATGATAGAGTGGTACACACATTGTTCTGTACTTTTTAAAATTAATATCTCTGGCACTGATTTCATATTATTGCCTACAGAGCTACCTCTTTTAAAACAGCTGGGTAATATATTAATATGAGAAACATTATTATAACTATACATACAAAATCAATTTTGAGATGCATACAGATGTCAAAAATGTGAAACCATTATGAATCCTAAAATTGAGGAAATGTATTGCCATCAGTGTACCTAGAAGAACCATCCCCACAGCTTCTCTCAGGGGGATGGGATTGCTACACATGTGCAGCCTCTGACTTATTTATTCCTTTGCTATCTGAACCTTATCAAAGACATCTTTTATTTTCATAAACAGAAGATAATATTTCTACCTTGACAGAAACCTGCAGCATATCTAAATAGCAAAATATCATAGGAAGCAATTCTATTGTGTATCTTTATTGTGGATACATGAGATTTCTGCCCATGAATAGTGTCAGTTTTGGCTAAACTTCATTAGTGGCAATAAGTTTGCATGGTTTTCAGCTATCTACTAGCAAAACCCCCCTCCCTGCCCCTTCCTCGTGATAAAGCTGACCCAGGTCAAATATGCATGAAACAGAAAAAAACTCAGAGTTTGGAACCTTCTTCTTGTTATCGTCGCTTAGTATTAACAATAAAATTATTCACTAATATCTTCTGGAAAATAAAGCCTGGCATTTCATGTTTTTGTCGCTGTTGAAAAACGTCTTTCAAACATTAGTTTAAGCTTCCTCAAAAATGCGTATATGCATTTTAAACATAAACTGAGTGGGCATGGTTTCTATTTTCCAAAGTTGTTTGTTTTAACCAAATACTACCTACCCACCAACGTAAGATCTTTTTTTAGTAAGGACTTGTGCTGCATTTTCATCTCTGTGCTTTCCAAAGTATTAAACAGAAGAGGTTAGAGTGGTAACTTATTTCTGGAATCTGACTTAGGGAGAAGCTCTACCTGTGAAAATAACACACTCTATTCCTTTAATGTTGTTGGAGACTCTGAATACTGACCATGTAAATGTATTTGACAGTACTGTTTTCTCCACTCAGGCTCTCTCTACACAAAGCCCTTGAATAGAATTACTCTGAATATATTTAAGAATTACTTTCCCTTATATGGCAGTGCTTCCTGGTTTGAATGAAGACACTCTCTATTTAAAGGAGTACTTTTATATTTATTTGTCGAAATAGACTTAGAAGTCAAAAAATAAGGACTGTGAAAGGGATACTGCTACACCAGGAAGAAGTTCCTCAGGGGCATGTGCTCAAAAGTGTCTTCCTTTTTGGGCATGTAGCTGGACCTAAACTTGGAGAGCTACCAACATAAGGGAATTATTGCTGCCCTACTACACCAGCTAGCTAGATACAAGTCTGTATGCTACCAAGTGTTTGGCCTTCTTGACAGATTCTTTCCTCTTTTGGCTTCCATGATACCATCTTGGTGTAATTTTTCCTACGTCACAGGCAGGGAACATTTAAGTTCCCTTTTTTGTTTTCCTGATCTCTAATTTGGGGGTTCATCAAGGCTTGAACTTGGGATCTTCTTTCTGCTCTCCTTAGATACCCTATCCCCTCCAAAGACTAAATATCTGTAACAGCTGCTGCTGCTACTGATGGGAATACTAACAGTCAAAATTTATAATGAGCAAAATTATAAGTTTTAAAAATATTTATTTACTTAAATCTCACATTAACCTACTTATTATCCCCATTTTACATATAAGTAAACTGAGACACAGAGTTAGATAACAAACTTAAGGTCAGCAGCTGCTAAATAGCAGAGCTAGGATGCAAACCACACAGACTCTGGTGTCTAAAGTACTCTAAAGCACAGCGCTGTTACTTTCATTCATTCATTTTTACATTTTCAGTCCCATACTCATGTATCCAAACGCCTCTCTGAAATCTCTCCTTGGATGCCTCATGGAAACCTCAAACTTAACATGTCCAAAAATGATTTTCTGATCTCTACACCCCAAACCTGTTTATTTTTCCACATATCAGTAAGTGGCACTATCGTTTAATTGTGTGAGGCAAACATCAAAAACTGAACAGTTATAGTTAAGTAATAACAGAAAATGAGGGATATGCTGATTTTAGATATTTATAATCCACAATCAGGGAAATAACAGTTTAAAAGTATCTTTTCTAAGCAAATGTATTACATGAACACTGTTATTTTACATATAAAATCATTCCTTAATTATTTTCCTCTACTAGAAATGATTTATTTTGGGGTTAGTAAAATTTTAGGATATGTTTGCTTATCCAGTATTGCCATCATTACTGCAATTTTAAAATCTTTCCTTGGAGATAATCTGCTTTGGCATCTACCAAAGTATTTATTTAGTACAGTGTTTTTTAAGTTGGTTCCATTGTTTGACAGGTTTCAGCATTTATAAGTGTGCTATTGTGTTAGCAACAGCCTATAAAAATAAACCTAACCCAAGCAGTTTGGACGAGAGGATGTTCCTTATGAACATTTGCTTTGGAGATGTTTGCTATTTCCAGGGGCATATCTATGTTGTCACTGTTTAAATTTCGTATTCCTTACCATATGTTTTAATTTTTTATGTCTTTTAAGTGAAACCCATCCCTACAGTCAGTATAATTAACTGTAAGGTATATATTTTTAGCAAAAGTAATTGGTTATGCTGTAAACCCTTTTGTTTAGTAAACTGTGTTTTAATTTTTGATGCTGTATTTTAGGAACTGAGGTAGTATGGTATAGAAGTTCAGTGCAAAAGGATTGAAGATTATAACTAATTTAATTTTGCATTTTTTTCTCTAAAATAGGAAATGTTTATCTTTTGGACAGTGCATAGTCTAATTATAGATGCAATTAAGTAATTTCACCTATATAACAGATGGTAGAAGCTTGTACTCCATCTGTGACTAGATTCAGGAATATCTGTGTGTAGTTTTTGGTTATAAATGGATATAATAGTCAAAGTAATTTCCTTGCTTATTGAATTAGCAAGGATAAACTGTCATCCAAGACTCAACATTTCAGTTGAGTTTTAATCCCCTACTTACTCTGTGCTAGGAACTCTGCTGAACTTTAGGGATTTGGAAAACAAGAAAAACAAGACCGGTTACTCTTGCCTAGGACTTCCAAAAAATTTTCCCTTATGCAGCTAGCTTTCGTACAATGTGAGAAAGGCTCTGATGGGGATAGCTTCATTGTTATACGGAGCTTAGTTTCAGGGAAAGTTTTACCTGAATTATGACTTAACAAATAAATAAGGACTTTGTCCTATTAATAAATGCCGTTTAGGCCGGGTGCGGTGGCTCACGCCTGTAATCCCAGCACTTTGGGAGGCTGAGGCGGGTGGATCTCGAGGTCAGGAGATCAAGACCATCCTGGCTAACACGTGAAACCCCATCTTTACTAAAAATACAAAAAATTAGCTGGGCATGGTGGCACGTGCCTGTAGTCCCAGCTACTTGGGAGGCTGAGGCAGGAGAATCACTTGAACTCGGGAGCAGGAGGTTGCAGTGAGTGAGTTTGAGCCACTGCACTCCAGCCTGGGCAACAGAGTAAGACTCCATCTCAATAAATAAATAAATAAATGCTGTTTAAATCTTTCTTGTTAATGATTGTTTATATATTGATTCTGTAGGTCTAAAGAAGGTATCGTTGTGGGGGAAAAAGGAATGGATGTCAAGGAACTAATTAATGGAATTAACAAGAAAGGAAAATTCTGTTAGAGAATAAGCCCAACACCAGTGCGTTATGTCAATGATGGTCTTTACATCTGTCACCTGCAAAACGAATTGCTGGTTATACATTTGACTTTTCAGCTAATCTTGCTTGCATGGGTTGACATAATTTTAGCAGAATTTATAGTGCCTCACTGTAGTAGTTTATTCACGATGACTATGTCTCCTTCTTTTAGGAAGATAGCAGCTTGTGTGGTAGGTGTAATCCCACTTTTATAGATGATGAAGCTCCACAGGTTCTGGGGCTATTAAAGTTACTCACTGGTAAGTGATACTGCTGAAATTCCAAATTTCAATAAAAAACAGTATTTATTTTTCTTGCTGGCTAAAGTTTTAGCAATGAGCCTCTTGCTCTTCCTAGAAACTTACAAGTTATCTTGAAATATCTTGAAACCATTTTAAGTTCTTAAAGTCTTTTTGACTTTAAGCCTCTGCTTAGTACTCCTTGAAGGCAAAGACTATCCAGAGTTCAGCAGTGGGCTGGGCATAGAGGTCTTAGGTGAATAAATGCACTCTCCTCAGGGTTGTAGAGACATTTAAAAGACAAAAAATAAACCGTATCACAGAATGGTGGGTGATTTGTAGGTATTTTAGGCCTCTACTTTTTTTTTAGCACGGTGAATCTTAGTTGTTCCTTGGTAGCAGTTGGGTCTACTGATAAACATGTTGCTAATGAAATAAACATTTTTTTCTTCCTACTTTGGATATTTCATGTCTTACTTTTAAATGACTACAAACTTCATTTATAACCCTGTTCACCTCTCTAACAAACTCTGTGGGTAAAGAAAAAATCATTTGAAAGACAATGTAATTTTTACAAGTTCCTCAACACTGTGGGAGAATTAACTCAATTTCTTCTATCACATGTTCATGAGAAAGGTTCTGTTTCATTATAAAGGACAGAACAGTAAAACAATTGGATGAATTTTGGACCAAGATATTTTGGGAACCAATAAAAACTGACTACTTTTTCCAAAGCATGGTAGCCAAATGGTAGAACACTGGATTAGGAGCCAGGAAATGATTTCAGGTCTCCACGGTGCCTTGTATTGTGACCTTGGGGCTCCATTTCTAAGAGGGAGAAGTCTGGTTCTGTTATCTCATAAATCCGGAAAGCTGATAGTGTCTGTCTTACTTTTCCAGTTTTATTGGACATTCACCATGGATGCCATTTATGAAGTCCTGTATGTTATTAGAAATTAATGTGAACAAATTTCACAGCCCAACCCAAAGTGATATCATATGTATAGCACTTTCAGTGTAAGTCTGGAGTGTATTATATTATTCATTTAAAAAGAAACAAATGGCTAGTCATGGTGATTGACACTTGTAATCCCAACTCCTTGGGAGGCTGAGGTCAGATAATCACTTGAGGCCAGGAGATTGTGACCAGCCTGGGCAACAAAGTGAGACCCGATATCTACCAAAAAAAAAAAAAAAATTTTTTTTTTTAAGTAGCCAGGTGCAGTGATGCATGCCTGTAGTCCCAGCTACTCAGGAGGCTGAGGCAGGAGAATCACTTGAGCTCAGGAGTGTGAGACTGCAGTGAGCTATGATAGTGTCACTCTAGCCTGGTGACAGAGTGAGACCTCGACTTTAATTTTTTTATTTCACTATTTATTTATTTATAAACAGAGTTTCACTCTGTGACCCAGGCTGGAGTACAGTGTGCAACCTCTGTTCACTGCAACCTACACCTCCCAGGGTCAAGCGATCCTCACACCTCAGGCTCCCAAACAGGGACCACAGCCACATGCACCACGCCTGGCTAATTTTTGTACTTTTTTGTAAAGACAGGGTCTCACTATATTGCCCAGGCTGGTCTCAAACTCCTAGCTCAAGCAAACCACCTGCCTCGGTCTCTCAAAGTGCTGGGATTACAGGCTTGAGTCACCACATCCAGCCTCAACTTTAAAAATAAAAAGAACACATGAAGGCTGGGAGACTATACAGTTTCACATATAGCCTAAATTTAGCTAGTTTAGTGATAAGTATGCTCTGAAATTAAACTGATTACTGCAAAATATCATGGCCTATAAAGAACTTAAAGAAGACTTACTTATTTTTAAATGAAAACTTCAAAAACCAGAATTTATTTTTTAAGTTGTGTATCATAATCTTGTCTGCTTTAATGAAGTATTTTTAAAGTATCAACATAAAAACTTGGAAATATAAAATGCATGTACTTAGAAATAAAATGATGAATATAACATTTAAAATACCTCTGTTTTATCAAGTTACTTTTGAAACTGAATCTCATCTCTTAAGGTTTTTGGTCACTGTTTATATAGTGCTACGAAAAAGTACTATGAAAAAGTTTGGCAGCTGAAGAACAGAATATTATCCCCTTTTAGAACAGTGTTCTAGCCTTATAGCACATGTGTAGGGAGAGTCACATTTGTCAGGGCAAAGGTCATTTGAATTCTTTTTAAGTTACATTTTAGAAGTTAAATGCACCAAGCTTGTTTTCTTAATCACAGAATGATTCCTGTAAATCTGTATTCTTTTATTAAATGGGGAACAACTTTGGGAGAAACAATACAAAGAAAACATTCTGTCATGGTTTAGTTTTCAGTGGATGTAAGTGTGGGTTTGACGACTTTCTGTGCCCTAGTGGTTGAGGACCCAAATCAACCTTCTTGGATGTGGAACAGTGGAGAGAATTGAGAAGCCACCACAAACGAGGAACTGAGTTAGAGCCTTTTTGCTGCTATTTCTGTCAATTCTAAGACCCATATTTTCTCATATTTTAACATTTTAAAAATAGAAATATGCCTTATTAACAAAGGCTTCTTAGCAATGTGTCATGTTGACCTGGAAGGTTTGGTGTCTCTTAGAATTGAAGGGATTTTAGAATCAATGAAGTATACTATCTATACCTTGCTTCATGCTTCTAACTTCTGTCAAATTGTGTGGATATTTAGATAATTCAAGAACACCAGGATCTACAATGTGTGCAGCTGTGCGTCTTTGCTGATTGAGTACAAGAAAGTCAAATATTTTAATGTTTGTATTAAAAAGCTTCATAGGAATCAAGTTCCCATTGAATAAAAGGCTAAAAAAGTTAATAAACAAAATTATACTTTTAAGAAAGAAGAAAGAGAGAAATGTAGGAAAAGAAAACCCTGTCTAAACTTTTAATTTGACATTGTATCTTGACATGTTTGAAAGCACAGATTATTTTTGAAGTGATTTTTTTTTTTGTCAGGAATACAGCATTGTCATGAATGTGGTGGCTAGGGCAGGAATTTGGGAGTTAGATGGAGTTAGGTGCATGACTTGACTCTATTTTAGCAGAATGACCTTGAAACATTTACTTTTTTGAGCCTTATTTCTTTCGTAAGTAAAATTACAGTAATACCCCTTAACCTGTAGTTGTTTAAAAATAAACCAATTTTATCTTCATCAGTATTATGATTATTTGCTGTACAATATAAATTTCACCATGGAAAGTTTTATTTTAGTCTTATAATCTTGATTTTGGGTGTCTGCTATATACAAGAAAGAGAAGTATGAAAACTTCAGACAATTTATATTGACTTAAAGTGTATACATTTAAGAGGGATGTTATCAAACCCATTCAGTGGTTCTAGCTACATAGTATTATATAAGTGTAAACTGAGTTAGACTCCACAATTTATATTCATATGTAAATGGGAAAGAGGCTTAATTACTCTGATTTTAAAGGAATGTTGCATGGTATCTGTCATTTGATATTAGATCACTATTTTCTCTGTTTCTTATTATTCGAATGATAAGCATCACCATAACATAAACATTTATATAGACCTTATTTTTTCATAAGGTGTTTCATGAGCATTTGCTGGAATGGTTTTTCCTCAACTCCCTCACACTATTCTGTCCTTTTAGTCACTTCCTGAGGAGAGCTTTTGGGATACTTTTCCAGCCCCATTCTCCCCTGTAGCTCAATTCATACCATGAATCCCAGTTTGCAATTCTGAGATGTAGATTTGACTAACATCTTTTTCCTGCTGGGTTCACAGGGGTAGGGACCACATCTGATTTTTCTCACTATTGCATTTATAGGACCTAAAACAGTATATGGAACATTTTTAGCTAAATAATATTTAACTATGATATTTTAGTCATACAATATCATTTATATATAGAAGTACAGAATTTTGATGCCAAGTAATTTGGTGACATTTTTACCATAGAGATCTGCCTGTGCTCAAACATTTATTGAGCTTGTTGTATACAAATGCCATATTTGGTACTAAAAGTGTTACAAAGTAGATAAGAAAGGAATTGACAATTTAAATGCCAAACTAAGGCCGGGATCTTGTATTTAGGAGTCATCTCTTTATCCAGCTGTCTGCTTGAGTTCAGTTTCCGTGGTCTATAGCAAGGAAAATATTTTATTTCCCATACATATGTTCTTGTAAAAAACAACCCTTTGGGGACCCACTACAAATGATTATTGCTTTAGTATTGCCAGCAGATAAAAACAGCTGCGCTGACTAGAATAACAGTTGCATAAGGAATTTGCAGGACAGTAAAATTCTCCATAAAGTTTAGCTTAGGTTTCACTTTTATTCCCCTCCACTGCAGTGTTTCTCTCAATATCATCTCACAGAGGAAGGTATATAGTATTTGTGAGTGTGTGTTTGTGTGTATTTGGTGGGTGGGGTGGAGGCAGGGAAGGATGTTATGAGCAGTATGTGTAACAAAAAAGAGCATTTAAAAATCTTTAAAATGTTATTTGTTGTTTGGGAAAATACAACCATCATTTACTTTCTTGAAAAATATTTCTGTAAAATGCAGGTAGAAGAGAAGAGCCATAATTATCAAATCTAGTGTCTGTAGATATCCTGGAGTTCATCCACCACAGATACTACTTTCTTTTATCCTAAACTGTATATTAAAGTACATTGTAGTCTAACATGGAATGAGATTTAAGTTTTTTTGGTTTACTACATCCCATACTCCCTTGTCCTCTATGGTTTGAAAAGCTTTGAAAAATTCTTTAAGTAGTTCAAACATAATTTTGTCTATATTTCTTCTTTCTTACAGAAAAGAATAGAAAATGTTTCATATTTATCAACTTTTATTTCTGATAAGAAGTCATCTTTCCTCTTACTTCAGTTTATTGATATAGAATAAATATATAAATGTATTTATTTCTCGAAATGCTTTTGAATTGGTCATCTGTTTTTTCAATTAAAATTTTTTCTCAACTCTTTTTTAACCCTGTTTTCAGAAGTGCTGTCCTTCAAATGATTTTTGGCTGTATGCCCAAATCAAATTAACTCACCAAAGATGATTTGCTGTATTACTGGAAGTAGCCCAGCCAGAGCACGGAGGATGATTAGTCAGCAATGTTTTCTTCTGTTTAAATAGAGATGAGGTTTCGCCATGTTGGCCAGACTGGTCTTGATCTCCTGAGCTCAAGTGATCTGCCCGCCTCAGCCTCCCAAATTGCTGGGATTACAGGCATGAACTACTATGCATGGCCAGTCTCCAGTGTTTACATCGATAACAGATTGAACTGTGTGACCCTTAGAGTCCTATATTTTTTTCCACTCTGAAAGGAATTTGTAGAGAGAATTTTAGACGTATTTGGACAAATGCATAGCTTCCATAGGTGTCTACTCTAAAGGCAGTTGATCATTTGGTTTGAGTTCTGTTAAGCTTCTTTACGGAAACAGTTTTATACTTGTATTTATAATTGTATAATCACTCCTGGGATTTTAGTGATGTTTTCAGTCATCTCATGTACCATAATCTGGACAATAATGCATTGTTATTTGATATGATAGTTTATAAAGCTTGACCATTTTTATGAAAGACTTTGTTTATGTCACTTGTATAATCACTCCTGGGATTTTAGTGATGTTTTCAGTCACCTCATATACCTTTATCTAGACAATAATCCATGGTTATTTGATATGATAGTTTATAAACTATGACCATTTTTATGAAATACTTTATGTCGCCTTATTTCAAAAAGAATTTAAGAATAACCAGTTCAATTCAATGAATACTTACTGTTCTCCCAGTATGTGCCGTATACTGTTCTTGGCACTTGAGATATGTCAGTAAACACAGTGGACAAAGATCTCTGCCCTCACGGAGCTTACATTTTAATGGAGACTAGACAGTGAAACTGGTAAGGTTATCTGAGGCTATGGAGGAAGGAAAAAGTAGAGCAGACTTGGGGGATGACATCTGCCTGGGAGAAGGTGGAGTGTGGGTTTTGTCAATTAAATAGGGTGTTCTCAGGGCAGGCCTTATTGAGAAGGTGTCATTTAAATTCAGACCCTCAGGGATCCGTTCCAAGATGGCTGAATAGGAACAGCTGTGGTCTGCAGCTCCCAGTGTGATCGACGCGGAAGGTGGGTGACTTCTGCATTTCCAATGGAGGTACCCGGTTCATCTCACTGGGACTGGTTGGACAGTGAGTGCAGCCCATGGAGGGTGAGCCGAAGCCCGGTAGGGCATCGCCTCACCTGGGAAGCGCAAGGGGTTGGAGGATTTCCCTTTCCTAGCCAAGGGAAGCCGTGACAGACTGTACGTGGAAAAAACGAGACATTCCCACTAAAATACTGCGCTTTTCCAACAGCCTTAGCAAACAGCACACCAGGAGATTATATCCCTTGCCTGGCTTGGCGGGTCTCACACCCAAGGAGCCTTGCTTACTGCTAGTACAGCAGTCTGAGATCGACCTGCGAGGCGGCAGCCTGGCAGGGGGAGGGGCATACACCATTGCTGAGGCTTGAGTAGGTAAACAAAGCAGCCAGGGAAACTTGAATTGGGCGGAGCGCCCCACAGCTCAGCAAGGCCTGCTGCCTCTGTTTTCTCCACTTCTGGAGAAAGGGTATCAGTAACTGAAGATCAAATTAATGAAATAAAGCAAGAAGAGAAGTTTAGAGGAAAAAGAGTAAAAAGAAACAAACAAAGCCCCCTTTTTTCATTATTTGAAAAGACCAAATCTGCATCTGATTGGTGTACCTGAAAATGACAGGGAGAATGGAACCAAGTTGGAAAACACTCTTCAAGATATTATCCAGGAAAACTTCCCCAACCTAGCAAGACAGGCCAACATTCAAATTCAGGAAATACAGAGAACACTACAAAGATACTCCTCGGGAAGAGCAACCCCAAGACACATAATTGTCAGATTCACCAAGGCTGAAATGAAGGAAAAAATGTTAAGGGCAGCCAGAGAGAAAGGTCGTGATACCCACAAAGGGAAGCTCATGAGACTAACAGCAGATCTCTCAGCAGAAACTCTACAAGCCAGAAGAGAGTAGGGGTCAGTATTCAACATTTTTAAAGAAAAGGATTTTCAACCCAGAATTTCATATCCAGCCAAACTAAGCTTCTTAAGTGAAGAAATAAAATCCTTTACAGACAAGCAAATGCTGAGGGATTTTGTCACCACCCAGCCTGCCTTACATGAGGTCCTGAAAGAAGTACTAAGCATAGAAAGGAACAAGCGGTACCAGCCACTGCAAAAACACGCCAAATTGTAAAAACCATCGATGCTAGGAAGAAACTGCATCAACTAATGGGCAAAATAACCAGCTAACATCATAATGTCAGGATGAAATTCACACATAACAATATTAACCTTAAATGTAAATGGACTAAATGCCCCCAATTAAAAGACACAGACTGGCAAATTGAATAAAGAGTCAAGACCCATCAGTGTGCTATATTCAGGAGACCCATCTCACATGCAGAGACAAACATAGGCTCAAAATAAAGGGATGGAGGAAGATCTACCAAGTAAACAGAAAGCAAAAAAAAGCAAGGGTTGCCATCCTACTCTCTGATAAAGCAGCCTTTAAACCAACAAAGATCAAAAGAGACAAAGAGGGCCATTACATAATGGTAAAGGGATCAATTCAACAAGAAGAGCTAACTATCGTAAATATATATGCATCCAATACAGGAGCACCCAGATTCATAAAGCAAGTCCTTAGAGACCTACAAAGAGATGTAGACTCCCACACAATAATAGTGGGAGACCCCCTAACACCCACTGTCAGTATTAGACAGATCAATGAGATAGAAGGTTAACAAGGATATCCAGGAGTTGAACTCAGCTCTGCACTTCTGCACTAAGTAGACCTAATAGACATCTACAGAACTCTCTACCCCAAATCAACAGAATATACATTCTTCTCAGCACCACATCACACTTATTCAAAAACTGACCATATATTTGGAAGTAAAGCACTCCTCAGCAAATGTAAAAGAACAGCAGTCACAACAAACTATCACTCAGACTACATGCAATCAAATTAGAACTCAGGATTAAGAAACTCACTCAAAAACCACACAACTGCATGGAAACTGAAGATCCTGCTCCTGAATGACTACTGGGTAAATAACAAAATGAAGGCAGAAATAATGATGTTCACTGAAACCAATGAGAACAAAAACACAACATACTATAATCTCTGGGACACATTTAAAGCAGTATGTAGAGGGAAATTTATAGCACTAAATGCCAATAAGAGAAAGGAGGAAAGATCTAAAATCGACACCCTAACATCACAATTAAAAGAACTAGAGAAGCAAGAGCAAACACATTCAAAAGCTAGCAGGGATGCCCTCTCTCACCACTCCCATTCAACATAGTGTTGAAAGTTCTGGCTAAGGCAATCAGGAAAGAGAAAGAAAGAAAGGGTATTCAATTAGGAAAAGAGGAGGTCAAACTGTCCTTGTTTGCAGATGACATGATTGTATATTTAGAAAACCCTATCATCTCAGCCCAAAATCTCCTTAAGCTGATAAGCAATTTCAGCAAAGTCTGAGGATACAAAATCAGTGTGCAACAATCACAAGCATCCCTGTACACCAATAACAGACAAGCAGAGAGCCAAATCATGAGTGAACTCCCATTCACAATTGCTACAAAGAGAATAAAATACCTAGGAATCCAACTTACAAGGGATGTGAAGGACCTCTTCCAGGAGAACTACAAACCACCGCTCAACGAAATAAAAGAGAACACTAACAAATGGAAAAACATTCCATGCTCATGGATAGGAAGAATCAATATTATGAAAATGACCATATTGCCCAAGGTAATTTATAGATTCAATGCCATCCCCAGCAAGCTACCAATGACTTTCTTAACAGAATTGGAAAAAACTACTTTAAAGTTCATATGGAACCAAAAAAGAGCCCGCATTGCCAAGACAATCCTAAGCCAAAAGAACAAAGCTGGAGGCATCACGCTACCTGACTTCAAACTCTACTACAAGACTACAGTAACCAAAACATCATGGTACTGGTACCAAAACAGAGATATAGACCAATGGAACAGAACAGAGCCCTCAGAAATAATACCACACATCTACAACTATCTGATCTTTGACAAACCTGACAAAAACAAGAAATGGGGAAAGGATTCCCTAATTAACAAATGGTGCTGGAAAAACTGGCTAGCCATATGTAGAAAGCTGAAACTGGATCCCTTCCTTACACCTTATACAAAAATTAATTCAAGATGGATTAGAGACTTAAATGTTAGACCTAAAACCATAAAAACCCTAGAAGAAAACCTAGGCAATATCATTCAGGACACAGGCATGGGCAAAGACTTCATGTCTAAAACACCAAAAGCAGTGGCAATGAAAGCCAAAATAGACAAATGGGAACTAGTTAAACTAAAGAGCTTCTGCACAGCAAAAGAAACTACCATTAGAGCGAACAGGCAACCTACAGAATGGGAGAAAATTTTTGCAGTCCACTCATCTGACAAAGGGCTAATATCCAGAATCTACAAAGAACTTAAACAAATTTACAAGAAAAAAGCAACCCCATCAAAAAGTGGGCAAAGGATATGAACAGACACTTCTCAAAAGAAGACATTTATGGCCGGGCGCGGTGGCTCAAGCCTGTAATCCCAGCACTTTGGGAGGCCGAGACGGGTGGATCACGAGGTCAGGAGATCGAGACCATCCTGGCGAACACGGTGAAACCCCGTCTCTACTAAAAAATACAAAAAAGCTAGCCGGGCGATGTGGCGGGCGCCTGTAGTCCCAGCTACTCCGGAGGCTGAGGCAGGAGAATGGCATGAACCTGGGAGGCGGAGCTTGCGGTGAGCTGAGATCCGGCCACTGCACTCCAGCCTGGGTGATAGCGAGACTCCGTCTCAAAAAAAAAAAAAAAAGAAGACATTTATGCAGCCAACAGACACATGAAAAAAATGCTCATAATCACTGGCCATCAGAGAAATGCAAATCAAAACCACAATGAGATACCATCTCACACCAATTAGAATGGTGATCATTAAAAATTCAGGAAACAACAGGTGCTGGAGAGAATGTGGAGAAATAGGAATGCTTTTACACTGTTGGTGGGACTGTAAACTAGTTCAACCATTGTGGAAGACAGTGTGGTGATTCCTCAAGGATCTAGAACTAGAAGTACCATTTGACCCAGCCATCCCATTACTGGGTATATACCCAAAGGTTTATAAACCATGGTACTATAAAGACACATGCACACATATGTTTATTGTGGCACTATTCACAATAGCAAAGACTTGGAACCAACCCAAATGTCCATCAATGGGAGACTGGATTAAGAAAATGTGACACATATACACCATGGAATACTATGCAGCCATAAAAAAGGATGAGTTTATGTCCTTTGCAGGGACATGGATATAGCTGGAAACCATCCTTCTGAGCAGACTATCACAAGGACAGAAGACCAAACACTGCATGTTCTCACTCATAGGTGGGAACTGAACAATGAGAACACTTGGACACAGATTGGGGAACATCACACATGGGGGCCTGTTGGGGGTGGATGGCTGGGGGAGGGATAGCATTAGCAGAAATACCTAGTGTAAATAACGAGTTAATGGGTGCAGCAAACCAGCATGGCACATGTGTACCTATGTAACAAACCTGCACGTTGTGCACGTGTACCCTAGATCTTAAAGTATAGTAAAAAATAAATGAATAAATAAATTCAGACCCTCACATAGAGGGAAATCTCTTTTTATGGCCTTATAGAGAAGTAAGACTAATGGAGGGAATACTTTGACTAATTTATAATTCTGCCAGAGAGACAAAGATAGTTTGCCTCTGGGCTTATTATTTTGAACACTTTTATCTTTAGAGTATTTCACAACTTTCCTTTGAGGAGCAGAAAGCTGCCAATTGTTCTGTCATAGAAGAAAAAACACTAGATATAGAAGGGTTTCTAGTTTAAGATATATTAATCTTCTGTAGAACATTGTGCATTGTTGCAACAATGAAGTATGTTTTCTGCTAGTGGTCTGTAACTAGACAACATATAATTTTCCCATAGAGATAAAAGATAAATTATAATAGGTCAAAGATTGTAAGAAATGTGGCAAAATGTTGCTCAAGTGTAAAATTCTGGAGAGACAGTATCTTACTCGGAAGTTTTAAACATCTGTTCTAGCAAGAGAAATAATGCTGATCTTTGCAAATATGCCCATAACTTGCAACACTGTGTCAGCATAACCGGATCCAAACAGACCATTTTTTGTTTAAGAATCATTACCTACCATTGATAGTTTAGTTATGAACTAGGACAGGAAACCCGATTAGGGTGCTCTCTTAATTGCATTGGTATTTATTTTTCCTTCTGAAACTAAGGATGCCCTCTCACCAGGAGCTGCCCTTTCATAGACTTCAGTGTACAGTTTAACGTGACCTTCCCACCAAAAAGCCCTCCTGGCGTTAGAGGCCTGGGTAGAAAGGTCACAGCTGTGCTTGCTTTAAAGCATTTTTGGCCATTCCAAGAGATGAATCTCCAAGTATAGTTATCAGTGCATATTTTGGGATGAAAGCACCCAGATCTTCTGTGATAAAAGAGCTGGCAGGTATCCTCAATTCCAAAGGAAACTTCTCTGTCTCCCACCCCTTCCCCTCCCCTCCACTCCCCTCCCCTCCGCTTCCCTTCCTTCAGTTTTCCCTTCCCTCACTCCTTTCCTATCTCTCTTCCTTGTCATCCATTCAAATATTTATTGAGAATTTACTCTGTAATGTAGGCCCTTGGGATCAGTGGTGAAGGTGAAACTAACATGCTGCTGTTAAGGGGTGAAGTTTTTTAGTTAGAAACTTAATTTAAAAATTGTTCACAGTATTCAAACATATTTTGAGTTTATTTAAAAAATAAACCCAAGAATTTAATAAATTGAGTGAAATATGAGATGATGAAACAAACAAAAATTCTTATAACCCTTCATGATAATTTTTTTTTTTTTTTTTTTTTTTGAGACGGAGTCTCGCTCTGTCTCCCGGGCTGGAGTGCAGTGGCCGGATCTCAGCTCACTGCAAGCTCTGCCTCCCGGGTTTACGCCATTCTCCTGCCTCAGCCTCCGAGTAGCTGGGACTACAGGCGCCCGCCACCTCGCCCAGCTAGTTTTTTGTATTTTTTAGTAGAAACGGGGTTTCACCGTGTTAGCCAGGATGGTCTCGATCTCCTGACCTCGTGATCCGCCCGTCTCGGCCTCCCAAAGTGCTAGGATTACAGGCTTGAGCCACTGCTCCCGGCCTCATGATAATGTTAAAACATGTGATAGAATTTGCTAATTTATAAGCAGGTTTCAAAATTTATACCAAATGTACTATTTTTCCAAGGGTATCATTTTAATGAATGGTGAAATATCTTACTAACATCTATCAGAATTCCTACCATGTAGTAACAACCGATTTTAGGTAGGGGTGTGTGTGCGTCTGTCTGAAACCTGCTGGGTCAGTGTACTGCTACCCTACCTGGCTTTGAAGGCTCTCCTCAAAATCACTCCAGCCTTTCTCTTTATCTCCCTTCAGCCCAGCTGTTGGAGGCTACCTGCCTGCTGGTCACCAACAAACCCTGGGTTTTTCTTCCTGTGTTAAGCTGTTCTCACTGGTTGAAATTCTTACCTTCTCTCTTTCAGTGAACAAATAGCTCCTCATAAGTGTCCATATCTTCCTTGAATGAAGGTTTTCCTGACCCCTCTGAAGGTTTCTTCTGTTTTTTTTGTTTTTTGTTTTGTTTTGTTTTGTTTTTACCTTTTGCTTTAATACTTATCACAAGTTATCCTGAGTGTGTATTTGTGGGTACCTGAGATATTGTGTTTGTTCATTCAGAAACCATTGACTGACTCAGGTATTGTGCTACAGGAGATACAACAGTAAACAGGCTGGACCTGTGAGTCATGGATTTGAGAATGCAGTAGTGGTTTTGAAAAGTAAAATAGTGTTATGAGTGCTTTCAGGCACAAGGTTATATGAGACCATATAGCAATTAAATGTGTCACCTGCAAGTGGCCTGGAATTAGACAACAAAATATAATTCTCCCTTGTGGATGAAAGGATCTTGAGGGGCCAGATTTAGACATGGTACAGGTTTAGACAAAGTCTCTGAGAAGTCAGAAGAGAGGGGATACCGCTTCCATTGTAACAGGAGGAGAGAAAGGAAAATGTTGGAGAGATGCTGGTAAATTAGTGGGGAAAGGCAAGAAAGTTCTTACCTGAGGTTTTCTATTTTCTTTGTGAAGAAGAATGTAAATTTAACTGTCAAGGGAGGTGGAGAAGGAGCTTATGGGGAGGAGCTTAATAAGGATGCAAAGGTATATGGCAGCTCCTATAGAGAATGAGAGAGAGGAATGACCAGAGACAATTAGAATGCTTACCAGGAAGCATGGTTTAAGGGCTTCATTCACGTCACAGACCAGCGAGAATGGTACTTTCTCTGAAACCGTATGCTTTTCTGCACATCCAGTCTGCAAGCTGTTTCTTGCACATATAGCATAGAGGACATAAATAGTTGGAATAAATCAGAATTCAAGCTATAGCTCTGCAGTTTGTTGCACAAGTCACTTCCTATCACTCACTGACCTTGCATTCCTCTGAACAATGTGGATGGGAATTCCCCACTCGCTGGGTTGTTAGCTCCTCAATATCAAATTGAGATTTTATAAATGAGAGCATTTTAAACTACAAATGACCATAAGACTGTAAAGATAATAGTTATGCTCTTACATTTATTATGAAAAGTCTGATTCAGTAAAAATTTTCAGTATTTTTCAATGAAAAGAAACCCAAAAATAAAAAACTAACTTCCAAATTAAAGAGGTATCCAAATCTAATACAAGCTGTAGACACAGTTAGGACAAATAGACTCTCTAATAGTATTGTTGAAAGGAAAAAGGGAAAACAGTCTCCCAAGTGTCACTAACAAGCTAATAAAACTATAATCTTCTGAAAGTGCAAAAAAGCAAAGTTTTAGGTTAGGAAGAGCCAACTAAAAGCATTAAATTTTTAAAATAAACATTATTTTTAAAGATATAAATATATTCTTAGAACTAATACAATGTATTAAGTGTCTTATCCTCAAGCTCTGTTTGTTTTTAGAAGACACACGATAGGATTTTATTTTTTAATTCAGAAAATATTCTTTCATTTCACACTTATTTTAAAAAGTCTAACTAGAATAGTACTGCTCTCTCAGAAGCCCTTGTACAGTAAATAGCCTATTGAACTGTACCTTTTTTGTCCATGCAGGCCTAGTGAATGTCATATATGGTAAAGCTAAAAGTAGAAAGCACATATAAGCTGCTTCTCATATCTCTTTCACATGGAAATGTCTTTAATAAATGCAGTTGATACAAACTCTTTTCCTTTTGGCCTTTGGGCATAATCCTTTGGGAATCTGACTGACTCTGCTCATCTTCCAGCATGCCTAATAGTCTGAATGTTTAACATTTTTAAAGGGTAGTTGTTCATCACAGGTTCTGGATTATCTTTTCACATACCATTTCCATGCTTCTACTTATATCCCCCAATTAATCCAAATTACCAACTGACCTCCTCTTGAGACAGCTCCAAAACAGAAGCAGCACTCCAATTCTGAGAAGTAGCCGCTTGCCAAAGTTACACTGCCGATAGGAAATCACTGCTGCTAGAGAGATACATTTACAGTGATTTCCTGGGAAATACAAGTTGATGCTGAATATGATCCTTAATCAGGCTGGAAAACTGTGTAACATTTTGACAGGTCTTATTTTAAATCTTCTCATCTTATGTAGGTCTCATCATAGGTAAAAATTTCTTTCCCATGAGCAGTAACTGCTTAGCCAAGGTATTTCCTTCAGGCACTTTGTAAAGTAGAATATTGGTGCTGTGGGGACAACTGTAGAGTCCCAGGACGCTGATTACTTTCCTGAAGACTTCTAATGAAGGAAATAAAGAGAGAAAAAAAAAGAAGGGGAGGAAGAACTCTACATTGAAAATGTAAAATAATTTTTTTAAAAAAATTAGTGAATAAGTGTTAGAGGGGAAGGTAGGTAGTTGAAGAGTTTGTGTGTGTATATTAGAACTTACATGAACTCTGGTGCTGAAAGATAAGGAGAGTGGGTGGTGGGCAAATGAGAGAAGAAAGGAGAGATGGGCCCAGTTTCACCCAGCAGTGTCCTGGGTGTGGGCAGATATGACATTACTCATTCAGAGTATTCCTGAAATCTGGGCTTTGGCTACTCTGTCTCTGCCCTTTACCAGCGCCATGTCTGTGATAGGATGTTCTAACAGGAAGCTGGTGTTTGCTTTAGAAAATCATTTTTCTTCATCGCAGTGTACTGCCGAGTGCCAGGACGCACCAGATGTCACTGTTGCTTTGTTATTTTGCACCATGATGGCTAATGTGGGGAGTGGGCATGGACGCGGGCAGCAGGGCATTCGTGTCCTTGTTCTCTCTGCTTCCCAGGCCGGCATTAGGTTGCCTGCTCCACTCTGTGGCTCCCTATCCCAGCCGCACCTCTGTTTCCCTACACATACTCAAGGAAAGTCGGCAGAGGATTAGGAACTTTAAAAATAAGTTTTTCTTGGCTATTAGTAAATTTGGCACATTCTATAGTTTCTATACAATGTATGCATAAAATAGTCTTGTATTCCATGTTTATTTGCATTTTGTTTGGCCCAGAATATTTTTAAACCATTATCAAAAGTTTCTTCAAGAAAAGCAAGTTCAGTTAAAAGTTATTAGAGTTACATGTGATAAATGTAGCATGATTATCTTGGTGGTTTTCTTGCCTACTGATAAGGTGTGTACAGCTTTAATTTTTAGTTGTACAGTGCCACCTATTGGATCTATGGGATAAAAACACTTTGGTATTTAGCTGCTTTCTTTAGTTCCTCACTGCAATTCATTATTTTCCTAAAACAGAAATACTGTAGCGAGGCTTGGGTATTCCGATTTTTCTTAATAATATAGATGCCAAAACAAAAATACACACAGCCTACAAACTTGATACAGATTTTTCATGATGGGTCTTTCTACACTGTACTTTATTTTCTTTGAGCATCTGTGTTTGTTTTGGAAATACAATCTGTGAACAGTTTAGCATCGCCTTTCTAAGCTGAAAAGAGCCTTAAAAAGAGCTCTTGTTTATAATGTTCTCCCAAGTATTGTTTCTCCTCATACCCTGTTTTTTTTCATTGCATTTGTGTGTACTTTTTTGTTTACTGTCTTTGTACTCTGCTACACTGTAAGTCCCTCAAAGGTACCTGTGGTACAAATGTTAAAGTTACCCAAGAGAATGGCAGGAATACTTGGAAAAGTGATAATGTATTCAAATAAGAAGACTTAAAATTTTACTAGAGGTATTAAGAAGGTATTGGCAGATACATGTTGATGTCTACTTCTTTTATATGAAAAAATAATCAAAAGTTGTTTTGTTTTGTTTCTTAATTGTTGGATATCATTTTAGTACTTAGCCTCATTTCTTAGAATGATATTCTCACTTGTGGTCCAAAATCAACCAGTATTATATGCATACACAAGAGATGCATGTTATTCAACTAAAGCACTTTTAGTAAAATTAGTATCAGCATAGTATTTGGCACACCCCTGTTAATCCAAAAATACGAGGAAAAGATTCACATTTTTCCTCAGCCTCCCTATCACTTTCATGTTGTGTAAACGCATGCCACACAGGGCCGGAACCAAACAATAGCGAGGTGAGGTTTTTATAGCCAGTCTTTCTATCCTTTTCCACTTAAGAGAAAAACAGAAAAGAAAGGGCAGACAACAATATACTAAGAGCTAAATATTAAAGTACATTTGTAAACAAAATTTTTAAAATCGGAAAATATTTCTGAGGTAAATATAATTCCCTTGGTAAGGAAAAAAGATAACTTTAGGCAATTTTTTGAAAAGTAATTTGATTTTTTTAAAAAGCCATACACGCCAAGATCGAACTCAAAAGAAAAGTAAGGTTAGCTATTTATGAGCTCATGCACACTACTGTGGTGCAGATAAGCCGACATCTGGAGAGTGCAAAAGGAAATCTCTGATGGTTTTCAACATGGCCTGAGAGAGATGAAACAAGCCAGTGTAATTTAGAAGCCCTTGCCCTGTTGCCTGAAAATAAAATGTAAACAGTTAAAAAGCTTTTAACATTCTTTACTGTCACCTCAGTTGTCTGAAGACCTTACTTACCTATCCATCATCTGGTTTCTAAAAAAGTGAAAATTGAAAAAACTGTAAGTGTATTTAATAGCCTAGACACAGTCATGACTTGACTCCAGTTTCTTGTTAGACATTCATTTTCAGTCCTGCAAGTTTGAATCTGCCAGGCCTGGAATGCATAGGTGTTCGTTGCCGACAATTTCACAGTAACTTTGGGCTGGGCCTGGCTTTGAGCAAATCATATCAGTGATAATAAGGTCAAGTTTCCTTCCATTACTTTTGGCTTGTCTAGCAAATAATTAGATCATATTTGGTTTCTAAAATCAGGGGATTTGTTACAGCCTTTGAACTTTTTGAAAATAAAAGGATGAGAAAAGTAAACTTGGCTGAGTGAATGGAAACTGCAGAATTTCTCCCAATTTTAACTTCTGAAAGCATCTCCTCATCTCAGAGGTTGGAGTTGTGGAACAGAGCAGTAACTGGAGTCATGATTGGTAATTGCACTTTTAATCCAGTGGAAGCTACCTGAACAGCAGGTTCTTATTCTCCCGCTTGTTATTCTTCTAGCTCTGCATTTATTGTTCCAAGAATCTTTTTTTGTACCTGCATGTTTTTGCTTCTCTGTTGCCTCCTCAAATAATTTCTTCCTATTACCAGCTGAAGAGAACAAACATTTGTCACTATATGCCTTTCTAACAAAACGTTTGTCTGAAAGAGTGGTGTGTACATCAGCTATTTGAATCTGTATGTGTGACTATGTATTTAAATAAAATTCCTAGAGTGTTTTAAAAATGCATTCTGCCTCTCAACTTTTAACCATTAGAGTGTATCAGAATCTCCTGAAAGTTTATTCTCTGTCTTCTAGATCATTTTTACAATAATGGTTTACAGTAACTGACCAGGTAGCCTTCAGGACCTGAAGCCCATCTCATACTTATCCTCCTGTCAAAGATGACTCTGTCCTGAGCTGAGTGGTTTTGAGAGAGGAAAGACTGTTCCGGATAAAAATTTTCCAATTACTTTTTGCCAGGCACAATGCTGTGAACTGCACATGTATTACTCACCTAATCCTTGTCACAACCCCTACCAGTGGGGCACCAGAGTCAGGCCCGTGCTGTGGATCAGAAGCGACCATAAACAAGAAAATCCAATCTGTCTTCTGGCTTTCTTGAGGCAAGAAGTGAGGAAGAGGGCAATGCAGAAATAGAGGGGAATGATTAAAGAAAAAATTTAAATCCTTCCCCTGATTCTTTTGAGTATTGTGTTAAACCTGTTTTTTTCTGCTCTGAGACCTCCCAACTGATTTCTGAAACCTCAGCTTTCATGTTGAACATCTGGGCAGGGACAATGGGGGATCTCGGTTTTCTAAGACTAGAGCAGAAAACAGCCTGATACCGCCACCCCACTGACCTCCTGCTCTTCAGGCCTCCATTCAAAAGCAGTCTGCTTTATTTATATCTTTTTCAGTAAAGAAAAATTAAATTGACATGCCAAAGCCTGCAGTTCTCAAGTTTTTCTTTAAATGTTATCTTTAAGCACATTTACAAAAACAAGGATCTCTGTGGTTTTCTCCTGAAAGCCATAAGTGTTGGGAAAGCAGACTTAATGCTGAACTTTTTTACTTTTAAACTGTAAAAGACGTATCATGCTTTCTGTGTATGTTTATGAGGAAGAAGCAATTGAATGATTTATTTTTTCAGTTCTGGCAAAGCCTGGCCAGCCACACTGTGAGTATTCTGTGAAACCTTTCTTTCTGATAAAGTAACAGAAAAGGTAGAAT
This sequence comes from Piliocolobus tephrosceles, assembly GCF_002776525.5. NCBI lineage: Eukaryota > Metazoa > Chordata > Mammalia > Primates > Cercopithecidae > Piliocolobus > Piliocolobus tephrosceles. The sequence continues at coordinate 98,416,947 of NC_045436.1, read as the reverse complement.
CAGCCTCTTTGCCTAAATAAATGAACATTATTGCGTATTTCTTCAAATAGTTGCATTTTTGAAGAAATAGTTGATGTGCTCTGGGGGAACTATGTAGGCAGCATACTGCTGTGCAAACTAGAATGTCTAAAATCAGACCTAACTCTCTTTATTTATAATCTATGAAGAAACTTAGCAAAATGTGTGACGCAAGTTGTGTAGATTGTTTTTAATGTAAGAATAATTAGGTATTATTACCATCCCTGTATGTTCTGTCTCCACACACATATTGGCAAATATGCATACACACATAGACATAAATATACATATATTGATATATCCTTATAAATGAGATAAACTGAAATTAACTTTTGTTTGAATATTCTGGACAACATCTTATGGCTTTGAATTCATGTGTTATCAATAAAGACATTGTTACTGTCTTGGGGCAAAAGCTAAGAGTTGAGTTCCTTAAAAATTGCCACTAGGCCGGGTGCAGTGGTTCACGCCTGTAATCCCAGCACTTTGGGAGGCCAGGGTGGGTGGATCACCTGTGGTCAGGAGTTTGAGACCAGCCTGGCCAACATGGTGAAACCTCGTCTCTACTAAAACTACAAAAATTAGTCAGGCGTGGTGACGGGCATCTGTAATCACAGCCACTCGGGAGACTGAGGCTACTCGCTTGAACCCTGGAGGCGGAGGTTGCACCCACTCCAGCTTGGGTGACAGAGCAAGACTCTGTCTCAAAAAAAAAAAAAAAAAGAAAGAAAAAGAAAAAAAACCTGCCATTAAAAGACTTTCCAAATTGTAATACCTAGAAATCCTACACTCACCTGTTCATTTAATTTTTCTTGTTTCTCCATAGAGTCCCCTTTACTTGGTAAATCACGGTGAGAGTGGACCAGTCAGATGCAACAGGTGCAAGGCCTACATGTGCCCATTTATGCAGTTCATCGAAGGAGGAAGAAGATATCAGTGTGGATTTTGCAACTGTGTGAATGATGGTAAGCAGTGCCGTTAGAAGCTCTTTGTGAAATTCTTTATTAAGTCAAATGTGTTGTACTTCTTAGTTTAGGAAAAGCATACATTCTTTTTTCTGTATAGCAGTACCTTCTTTATAATTTCTCTAGAAGGAAACCAACTATGACAGGCTCTGTTTGGGAAATTTAAGCCCCTTTGAACCTTAGGTAACTACATGAGCCACACATGGAAGTTGAAATGTTTCTTAGGAAACTAAATGTAGGGAGAAAATTTTTATTTCTTAATCCCCTTCCATAAAGCCTCAGTGAGAAAGAAAATAAGATTTTTACCTCTTGTGATTACAGATGATAAACTTGGGAGACGTCTCCTCTTTTTTCACTCCTCAAGGTTATTCTTGAATATGAGCTCATTGATACTTAGGAAAAGCTTAGGTATAACCAAGGGCTTTAACACTTACGTAGATTTTTTTTTTTTTTTACACGCTGATGTAAATATTGGATTGTTTAAGGAGGAAGGAACGTAGGGCTTTCCCATATTCATTGTATTTTGTTTTATTCCGGTACGAATTTACTGATGTTGAAGAAAACTGCAGCATTGCTGAAAGTGTTCTCACATCTATTACATTTATAACATGTCTCTGTATTTTTCATTATTTGTTGTTAAATGAGGTATACATACTGAGGCTGAAAACATTCTTATATTCATTGACATTTTTTGAACCATGTGATGATGATTATGAGTTTTCTTCTCTCTTTCTTATCTTTGTAGACAGGCTTCCCTGCAGGTAATTAGATCTGAAGAACATATAGCACTGTCTGCCTGTGAACACGTGGTTCTACACATGGGTGCTGGCTACTCCCTAATGCCAACTGAGCTGGGGACAGTGTTCCTCCTACATCGTTCATTCATGGCATCTTGCCTGTGTGAGCATTCTTTGCTGGGAGAGCGCTGCTTGCCTTCTTGTTTCCCTGCCCTCTTATCTCGCACACACACAGTCCATGACTTTACCCAACTTAGGGTGCCAGAGGCTGGCCTTGCAAGTGCTTCTCATGCAGACCTTTGGTCAGTTCTTAAATTCACGTTGCTGTGGAGTTGAATCATTGGCTTCTAGACTCATCCCAGACTATGGCCTAAGCCTCTTGATATGTCTCTCTCCTTGCATCAACTGTGGCTTCCACGCAGTGCAAATTGGATATCCCATTGAGACCAGATTCTGTTAGTTCTCTACCCTTACTTCTCTTTCTAAGGAATATCTTGTTTCCTCTCTCAACCTGGATGAAATCTGCATCCAAATTCATGGCTATCATTCAGTCTTGGGACTTGGATTTCAGGAACCCTGTGACAATTCATTTCTCTGTGCTTTAGTTTTAGAGGAAAAAATCCTGAGAAGGGACAGAGGCTTCTCCCAAAGCATTTGGACAGAGCCCTCCAGCGAGCCCACCAGCTCCTCAGATGTCTTCACCCAAGCCCCCAACTTTCTTAGAAAGGTGACCAAAATCATACCCACCATGAAGAGCAGCAAGGATCTTCAGTTTGCTGTGACTCTTTGGCCTCCTACCCAAAGTGTCGGCTCAGGGCCTTAAAAGGCCCAGCCACTTCCAGGAAGAGAAAAACGACTCAGAATTCCTGTGTCTCAACACAGCAGATTATATTCCCTCAGGTATCCATTCCTAGGAAGCTGCCATGTTTATTTTCCAATAGAATTATTCATACTAGGCTTAAATATTTGTCCCTGTAAGGAAGCCGGACTCCCATAGATGTATGCTGACACCTATCTTCTTCATTTAGGTTTAACAAAGACAGAGGTTTGTTGGAGTTAGAAAGGATCCAGCAGGCTTGCTTTCGTGGTTCCACTCTTATTTCCTTGCAAAGTGTCCAGAGATTGCCCAGTGGGGAGTGTGTGTGGTCAGAGACATGCAGGAAGACAGGGGCCAAAGGGTAGTGCATGATTTATGGTATGACTTGAAAGTTGGCTTATAAAAGATGATAGACAATATTAAATGCTAATGAATATAAAATAAAATTTAAAAAAGGAAAACATTTCACATATTACATTTCTGTGTGTAGATGAGAATGAATTGTATGTTATACTATGTGGAAACTACTGTACTATGCATTCTAAGATAGCCAAGGCAGCATCCTCCATCTCATCTAAATGTAGCAAAATAGCAATTGAAGACCCTCAAAGCTTACTTAGCTCAGCTGAGCCCGTCAGTTTCTACTTCTGTAATCTTTTCAAGAAGTTGAATCTTCCAAATTCAGAGATCCATATGTGCATAAGAACCTTATAAAACTTACTTTAAAAGAAATGGCCATGATACAGTAACAACGTAGAAAAATCAAGCCTCAGTAGGGTTTTTTTTTTTAAGAGAACAACTTCAGAAAACAGTCTTGTTATTCTTATGTCAGTTTCACAGCTAAAAGTAAATAATGCTGAATTGTTGATTTAAAAATGAGATGCATTATTTGTACGGTTTTTACAATGGTAATGTTGTTCTTTACAAAAAGCTTAAAACCAGAGCATTGGTAGTTTTTCTGAATACTTGTATTGGCAGTGGTTTAGTAGCCAGCCCTATTAATCTCAAGGCAACAGGAGTTCGTTTTTACAGAGATACCAGGCCATATTTGTCCAAGTGTTCAGTATGTGACTCATAAGTGTTCCTGTGCTATTGGATGACTTCCAGATCTTTGCCAGAACTAACCTTCTTAGACATTTGAATCAAATTAAAGTTCCTTAGCTGAGATCTTAGTGGTGTAGTCTTTCCCTAATACAGTAATCCTCTCCACTCTTAAGCCCAAACATTAAAAGATTACCATGCAAACTCCACATGGGTGAAGACATCTCTTAATTAAAGCATAATAAATATTGTAGTTCATAGTATAGTTCAAATAGCGAATGTTTATTTCTGTTAGATATATTAAAAATTCAAATAGAAAAGTCAGAATTCTTTTTAAAAGAGGTAATAAAATGGGGACAATTGAATTTGGGTTGTGACAACTTAAAAACACCAATACTTTTATACCCTGTTTCTCTAGGATGGTCTAAATCATAAACGTTCTTTGTCATCAATAACTTATAGAAGAGGAACCCTCCTCTTTTCCAAGACATATTTTTAAAATAGTAGGTATTTACGATATGCTACATTCCAGCTTTAAAATACATTTTTTCTGATGCTAACTCCTTTCCTCCCATAATAAATTTTGAGAACTTACTAAATTGTCTGTTTATGAAAACAAAATATTTTCTTTCCTATTTTGTTTTTATTAGTTCCGCCATTCTATTTCCAACATCTGGACCACATTGGAAGAAGACTGGACCACTATGAGAAACCAGAGTTATCTCTAGGATCTTATGAATATGTTGCCACTTTGGATTATTGCAGAGTAAGTGTTCCCAGAACTTCAAGTGTTTATACATTGATGTTAAATTCAAGTGAATAACTTTCATATGTAAAGAACTGACTCTTGATTTGCAAACAAAGCATTTTGTGGTACCGTGGAGTGATAGAAATGCATAACACGTAGATCCCATCTTCTTGGTTGTTAACATGATTCAACTGCCAAGCCATCTACTGGAGGGATTATTTTTAAAAACTGAAATGTGGTGTCAGAAATAGAAAATAATAATTTCTGTTCCCTGCCAGACGGAATATAACTGGTTCTTAATGCAATAGTTCCGTATGGTGCCTCTGCCTCCCTTATTCTGTAAAGAGTCTCAGAAAACTTCCCATCCAAGAGAAGAGCTCAACCAAACTTGTTAGTAGGACTATTGACGTGTTTCTGTACCTCCCTTCACTCCTGTTGCTACCACAATGGTTTGCGCTCTCAGAATCCCCCTTACACTGTCTATCTCAGCAGGCTGAGATCCTCGCCTTTGATTTTTCTGCTCTATAATGTGACCATAAGACACGCCCCCACACTCACTGCCTCCCATAAACCTCTACTGGTTATTTCTTTTCTAAAAAATTAAATTTAAAAAGATTTAGCTTTCTTTATAAGGCCGTTAAGCATTGCCCCCCAAACTATCACCTCAGCTGTATCTTCAGTTATACAAAACTTTTCACAATGTACTCTGAACTCAGCCCCTTTGACAATTCCATACCTTTATACCAGATGTTCATTTGACCAGAATATCTTTCCATTCTCCTGTCACATCTATACATACCCCAGCTGGCAAACCCCTCCCTTTTCTGTAATGCCTGGCTGAAATTTTATTGTGTGTATGCATATGCAACTTTCTCTGTCTTTATCATGGTAATTATTTACTATAACTTCTGTTTTTTCACAGAATTTGGTCTATATCTCTATTTTAGCATTTATCCCCATGGAATTTAAATCTTCTTACATGTCTGCCATCTTCATAGATTCTGATATCCTAGTCATCTTTATGACATTTACCACACTATCTGCCACAGGATAGGAGTTGATCAGTGTGTGTGGAATGAATAAAAGAATGAATTTGTGGATATCACTATTCCCAGGACTAGCCATTTCCCTTGTCCAGTATCACAATGACACCATTATGGGTACCTTGCAGGGCTTTAAAATTCTTCACTGATTTGAAAATCACATCTTCTTGGGTATCGTTTGCATTTCAGCACGTATCTGAAGCACCATGTGTAGACTTGAAGAAACAGGGTCATTCTAACTTATTTTCTTATTTTCTGTTCTAAAAATGAGTGCCTACTAATGCCCAATTCCCAGAAAACAGCTTCTGACCCACAGATTTCTTTCATAGATGTTTGCAAGGGGATCGGTCATCTGTTGAGTATAGATGATAATGAACATTTTTCCTAACTAGAATTTTTTTCAGTTGACTGGGCCTTAAAATTTTTTCTGTTAACATAACTTATTGCATTTATTTTACTGCTTCATATGATTATTTTGCAATATATTACACAGAACTAGTTGTTAAAATGTAATGCATTATTAGTTTAAGATGTTGCAACATCTGAACATACTTGGGGAAATTTAGGAATATTTTTGCTACAGATGCTTTATTTTAGGCAAGAAGCATGTCCTAAAATACAGTGACTTTTGGACAGTTTATGTGTTCCTAATTGCTGTTAACTGAAGGAGAATCATTGGGCAACACACAAACATTTAATGTTTTAATTAAATGTAAGAAAGCCATTGTAACTAATGATGGAAAATTTGTTCGCTGATCTTTGCAACCATAGTATAAATCTAACCCTGCTCTCAGTTTCTAGTTCTCTGCCAAAAAAGCGACATGATCTTGATTATATGCTTTTTTAGTAGAAACTTAGGCAGAGAGTCAAATCTGTTTCTGGGAACAAAAGTCTTAGTATCTTCAAACCCTGTTATCTGGAAATATTCCAGAAGTCTAATTGATGGGAAATCTCGCCCAGCCAGGCAAGGAACCAAATAAAAATTGTACATTTTGAAGAACTTTTTGTAAGCATAATCTTCCTTTTATTATTCCAAGTAGAGTTCATAATAAATATGCTGTAAACATCTTCAAATTTAATTATAATTTAAAATGTAAATGAAGTATAGTGATGAGTTGGCTTAGCTTTTCAGACAATGAAAAAACTTATTTAATTTGTACGTGTATTTTTTACACCATGCACTTGGAAAGAGGAATTACAAAATCACATTTTCCTCTTCATCTTGGCTCATCTTAATGTTGATTTTAGATAGTAAAATTAACATTTATTGAACATTTACCATGTGTCAAGCTGTAGGCTAAATTCCTTCTATGTATCATATCATTTAGTCCTCACGGTGATCCCATGTGGTGCGTACCATCATTATTTGAGGAAACTTAGGCTTAGAGACTGCGTAAGTGCCAGCTTCAGGCCATACATCCAGAAAGTAATGGAACCAGACTGAAAACCGTATCTGTGTGACCACAGAAGCCCTGTTTTCTAATCAGTACATTGTGTATACATGAGCAAGTATTAACACAATCATCCTGGAGTTGCCTTGGAAAAAAAAAAGGCCTCAGCTTTGTCATATAACTGAGAGTTCGTCATTAATAAGTTTATGGAATATATCTACATGTAAAGTGTACTTGAAATGTGAAGTCTCCTTCCAAGTTAGCTTTCTTTTTTCTTTCTTTTTTTTTTTCTGAACAAAAATGTAGTTTCTTCACTTAATTCACTTTGACATTACCAGATGCCTAACATGTCTAAGGTACTTGTCTGTGTGCTGTAAGGCATAACAAAATTAGCAGGATGATAAACCTGCTCTGAAGGTACTTACAATGTATAGACCTGATAAGAATGTATATAATTTTGATATAAACTCAAATATGATAAATGCTGTAAGAATAGAATAACCGTAGTGCCATAAGAAAACAGGATTGGGAAGGCTTCGTAGAGGAAGTGACATTTGAGCTGATTAAACTGTGAGCCTGGACACGGTAACTAGAACAGTGAGCAGAAACAGTTTCACAAACATATTGACAATTTACTCAGATTTCTTTAGGGGCTAGGTAGACATTGTAGATGAAGTGACGTGAACCAGGATAATTACAGAGTATATTCCCCCTTCCCTCAAAACACATTCAAATTCAAATATATTTTGAAACACTATGCCAAGCAAAGCACTTTCCAGCCAAATTCTTGGCTTAAGCCCACTAGTCTGTGACTTCTGGACAGGAGGTATTTTGGAAATGTCAGCCACTTAAATTGTTGGGAGAACGTGTATTGGGAATAATGGGAAATAAAGCTGGGACGTTGTTTTGAGACACAGTCTATCTTTTTATTTTCCCCTGGGTCCAGCATCGTATCTTTGATTTCTTAGGTTTTTATACATGTTTGTTAAATGAGTGTCATGGTAGGTCTTGAGTGTCAGGCCATTGAAGAACTTACATTAATTCAGTAGGCCATGAGAACAATTAAAGGTGAAGGTGGAGTTGTTCCATTCATTCATCCATTAACTCAGTCAACAGTTAATGAACACTTTGTGGTGCCATGCTCTGTCCTAGGCTCCGAGGACTCAGTAAACTTCCTGTTCTCAGAGAAGGTAGCATTGTGATCTATATTGAGCATCAGACAGTTTATTCTGACAGCAGTCTGTATAATGAGAGGAGATATTAGAGGCAAGGGTGCATTAGAAATTAATGTAGTTGTCCAACTAAGAGAAAATGAGGGTAGTATGATAATTCCCCAAAAAATTAAAAATAGAATTACTGGCCAGGCACAGTGGCTCATGCCCATAATCCCAGCATTTTGGGAGGCCAAGACGGGAAGATCACGAGGTCAGGAGTTTGAGACCAGCCTGGCCAACATAGTGAAACCCCATCTCTACTAAAAATACACACATACACACATAAAAATTACCGGGGCATAGTGATGGGCGCCTGTAATCCCAGCTACTTGGGATGCTGAGGCAGGAGAATCGCTTGAACCCGGAAGGTGGAGGTTGCAGTGAGCCAAGATCGCACCACTGCACTCTAGCCCGGGTGACAGTGCGAGACTCCATCTGAAAAAAAAAAAAAAAAATTGAATTACCATATGACCTAGCAGTTTCACTTCTGGGTATATACCCAAAATAATTGAAAGCAGAGTCTCAAAAAGATATTGGTATATCCATGGTCATAGTAGCAGTATTCACAATAGCCAAAAAGGAGGAAGCAACCAGGTATCTATCGACAGAAGAATGCATAAGCAAAATGTGGTATATATGTATAATGGAATATTATTCAGCCTCAAAAAGGAAGGAAAGTCTGACCCATGCTACAACATGGATGAATGTTGAGGATGTTATACTAAGTAAAATAAGCCAGCCACAAGAAGGATAAATATGGAATGATTCTATATGAGGTATGTAGAGTAGTCAAATTCCTAGAGACAGAACATGGGATGGTGATTGCCAGATGCTGGAGAGAGGAAACAGAGGTTGTTTAATGGGTACAGTTTCAGTTTTGCAAGCTGAAAAGCATTCTGTGATGGATGGTGGTAATGGTTGCACAGCAATGTGAGTGTACTTAATGCCACCGAACTGTACACTTGAAATGGTTAAGATGGCAATTTTTATGTTTTCTTTGCCACAATTAAAAATAATAGAAAAAGAGAAATTGAGGATCTAAATTTGGCTACTGGAACTAAAAGAGCCACATGGGCCTTCACAATTAACTGGTTGTGGATGCTAAATGAGGTGGACAAGTCCATGGAGACAGAGAGATTTCAAGCCCAGGTTATTTTAGCTTATTGTGTTTTTTTATAAGTTTCTTATAGGAAAGACCAGTATAGTGGGAGAAATGTTGTCATAATCTCTAAAATTTTGAGTCTACAGTGCTGGCAGAACTTTTATATGGATATGTAGTTAATTGGAATGCTGGTCTTGAGCTCAAAAGGAATCACGATGAGAGAGAATTTGAAGAGTTGCCTATATAGAGGTGCTGGTTAAAACTGAGCAAATGAACAAGATTGCTGTGATGGACGTGGGTGGGAGGAGAGAAGTTGGATAAAGATGAGAAAATAAAAAAACAGAAGCAACAGTTAGAGAACTGGGAGAGGAAATGATGTTCCAGTGTCCTGGCAGCTAAGAGAGCCAAAGTGGTCTGGTGTGCCTAAAGTTGCAAAGAGATAGAAGAGATCTAGGATGAGAGCTGGATTTTTATTTCAAGTCACTGTAGTTTGCAGTCTGGATGGTTCAGTGACCTTAAAGAGGGCAGTTTTAGTAAGCTGGCATAGAAAACCAGCATTTTATAGAGTGCATACATGTTAAGCTTGGCTGGACAAAGCCAGCTGGATTGAATGGGTAGGGTAATAGATTAAGAAAGCTAATGATAAAGCCCTGACAGTTACCTAGGCACAAGATGACAAGCTTTCAGATGGTTATGAGTAGGGATGGGCCAAAACATCGTTAAAGAATCATTCTGAAACTGAAAACAATGGGACTCAGTTATTGAAGGAAAAGGAACAGCCCAATCTAATTTCACACTTTCAAGCCTTGAGTTGGCATGTAGTGATGTTATTCCCATATAGAGAAATGGGAAGAGAATGTGATTTAGAGGAGTGATTAACTAATTTTGAATATTTCAAAAACCAGTTATAGTGAAGCATTTCTGTAGAAATGTGCAAATTGGAGATATGGAAAATATTCCATGAGGAATTGGTAATGCTGATAGAAGAGATTACAAGAATAGTATAGCACACTTGGGTTTGTCACAAAGAGGTTTTGGTTTAACTAATGGAAATGGTTGTTATTTTCATCCATTATATATGCTGATATAAATCAGCATAAGTCTATGCTGTGATTTATTAAAGTAGGTGTGAATCAGGAATGATTTGCAATAAAAAGTATTCACATAGCAGAGTTCCTTCATTTCTTTGTTGGTCTGATTTTGGTAAAAGTTTTCAGGAGGATGATTTTTAAGTCCTATAATTTGTTTTTATTTAAAATGAAGGATTTTGTTTTAAAAAGTTATATCTAGCCTTGTAGTGGATATAGAATGAATGAGTAAGATAATTTACAGACATTGTTGTCTAATTTTAAAATAGTTTCAATACAATTTTAGAACATTTTTGTTTATTATAAAGTTAAAAATTAAGTTGGTCTAAATTCTTTATTCTGTAGTGTAGGTCACTAGAGTTGTTTGCCTGTGGCCCTCTTTTCTAAATATTTTGTAAGATGCAACTGAAGGATCACTTCCTAAAAGCTGTTTGAACACCAGCCAGTAAAGGGACCAGCAACTAAAAAACATTTTCATAGCAGCTGCTGTATGTCACAGTGATTGTTTTAAACAGACAAAAGGCCTAACATTCTATGTTACCACAAATATGTAAAAAAACTAGGTCAGTGCTTAAAAATATAGTACAGTTTTTAAAAGTATACAGTTATATTTTCCTAAACAATTTCATATCTTTAAAATGGAAAGAGCCGATAGAAGAAGAGTCTAAAATAGTGACATCCAAGTTAATGAAGTTTTATTACAGTTTCAAAAACGAACACTATTATGTGTACTCTTTTTTAGTATAATTTGTTAGTGTGCCAAACATATTTCGACCTGTAAGGCAGAGAGTTACAAGCAAGTCTGGCCATAATTCTGTACTTTCCCTTCAGCAACTGTAATAATAAAGCTTTGCAAAAGTGAACCTTCTGTGCTAGATGTCATAATAGTGTCTAATTCAATACTGACCCAAGTCATACCCTGAAAAATAAACAACTTCTTTTATCTTTTTAATAGCATCTGAAACCAGATGCTCTAGATATTCTGGAAAAATGATTTAATTCCGCAGATGCTATATCCTAAATATTAAATGAAACATCTGATAACTTTCAAGAATTTCTGATGAGTATTGACATTTGATTATGCAATGTATTTACTTTATATCGATTTATGTGATGTATTTGCTTTCCTATAGAAGAATAAGCCTCCCAATCCACCAGCCTTTATCTTCATGATTGATGTTTCATATAGTAACATAAAGAATGGACTTGTCAAGCTCATATGTGAAGAATTGAAGACCATGCTGGAAAAACTTCCAAAGTAAGGGAACTGTCATTCTTTTTACAACTTATACATTATTGCCTCATTAATTTATTGGCCAGAAGGTAAGTGCTGAATGACCAATTGATATTTTTTGCTAATAAGGACATTGGGTAATTAGTCATAAATCAAACAGCACCATTGTTTCGAGTCCTTAGAAAGTTAGAGTGATCTTTTGTACAAAGCAAAGGAAACAAACTGGTAAAAAAAAAAAAAATGCTATGGTAAAAAACATTCAAAGTACATTATAAATTATGAGAAGAATCCCAACAGTGTGGTGGAAAAGACGTTGGATGTGTTATTCACTTTTCAAACCATTGATTTTCCAGTGGAAACTAGTAGTTGCTGAGCATGGCAGAGTTCGAAGGGATGACAGGAAACCGAACTGTTGTCTTATGGCAGAGATGGTAGATTTTTAAACAGTTTCCTTTTGCCCTTATGATAAGCTGTCCAACCCATTTGCAGCTTTACTGCCTCTGTGTCCTGTAACTTAACAGCCTGAGATGCACCACATTCCTTGCCATTGCAAGAGGGCAGCAAGGAAAGGTGGGAAACTAATTCTAATAGCTAACAGATGAACATACCCTCGACCTTAGTCAAGACTTCAGACTGTGTTTTAAAAAGGCTGTTTGGCATATTACCTGCTTTAATACAAAGAAGTAAATCAAACTGATGGCAATCTTACCATAAGAAATATAAAGTTACATACATGCACAGCCCAAAACGAATTTCAGGGGAGAAGAAACAACCAGATTTGTTTTGAAAGATAAAGAGGAAAAATGTATCTTGGCTTGAATAAAAGCTTTTAAGAGAGATATTTAGTAACTAGCAGGGAATAACTAGCACTATCCTTTAATTTTTCTGTCTTATTGCCTCTCCTGAAACTAATATCAAACATGACTATTTTAAAATTATCTTATTATAAAAGCTAGTTGTTTAGGATGAGGAATAACATCTAGTAAGGAGATTCATGAGCAGGGAGAATGCCATCCCTCATGCGAGGAAATACGAACAGGCTGGGAAATGTTGCCTGTAACTTAGTCCCTACGTGTCCAATCCCCTCCCTGAACATCAGCAATCTTTGTTCTGGAAAAGGATGTTTTTCTGGAGGGTGGGATGTTGGCTTCAGCCCTCAGAGCTCTCTTTGGGTCCCCACCCCTCTATATTCTTTGCACGTATGACTGGCGCTTTGGGAGATGTGAGGCTCAGATAAACGAACTCTGGACCTCCCAGGAGTAGTTTTGTTTGTATCTGTGAAGCTAAAGTCATAATATTTTCAAAGATGGTTTGGAAAAGCAGTGGGGATGTTTAAAAAACACCGAGTTAATTTCAAACTAAATTATAAAATGAAGAATGAGCTGGGAGCAAGTTGAAGATGGTGGCATAAGAAAGTCATCTGATGCCTGCAGATGTGTTTGTGACTGTAGTTTCCCTTACCTTACTCTTAAGGAAACTTGAGAAGTATGGATTTTCTACTGAATATGATATATTTTATTACAGAACTCTCTCATGGGGCTGGTTTAATCTGAATTTTGAACTTGATTAGCATGAAAGAAAACTACTGTAATTTCTGGAAATGGTCTTTCTCTCTTTTCCTTCTCTCAAATTAATCCATTGTGCTAGACAGTTACTTCACCAGTCCCTTGTTCCTTATCAATGCTGGTGATATGAAGCTAATAGCCTTTGATATAAGTTATGAAATCACACTCTTTCCTTTGGTGTCATTATAACTTTATTTCCCATTGGAGCAGAGATGTGTGACTTTGTAAAGATAGGAGAAAAAAATGAAAGGATACTGTTGGTTTTTCTCTGCCACTATTCCGATCTCTCTTTTAAAAGATTTTATTCAAGCCAATTACCTTTTTCTCCTTTATCTTTTAGAACAAATCTGGTTGTTTCTTATCCCTTGAAATTTATTTTGGGCTGTGCATATATGTAACTTTGTTTTTTTAATGGTAAGATTGTCATCAATTTGATCTACTTGCCAAACAGCTTTTTGAAAAGCACAGTCAGAAGTCTTGATTAACATTTTAGAGTGTGTTAATCTATTAGGTGATCTTTTGAAAAAGGAAGGCCTCATTCTTTACTATTTAACTTTGAATTTATACCTTTGGCCTCTCAAGGTCACCAGACTTTTCTGACTTCTCTGGAACAGGAAAGAAAAGATTTGAAAGGTTTCATCTGTTATTCAGTTCAAACTCTTTAGTTAATTTGGCTTTTTTTTTTTTTGTCTGTCTGTTTTTAATGCTGCTGTAACTAAAATGTTCCCAATGCTAGATCTTAAAATTTTCTGGTTCATCTAGTTACTAATGTCTTCCGTATTGCTCTGTCAGGTTCATTCCATGATGGGGCAAGCATTGAGAGAAGTAATCATTGAAAAAAAGAACATCAACGTATTAGTCTTTATGAAATCTCTTATATAACTTCACAAAACTTGTCTAGAATTAATATAAAGGAAAGGCTGAAAATTAGTTTTCTTCTGGATATGATTTAATAAGGCAGTTACACTGTTGAAGAAAATTTTAGGACAGTTCTGTTTCTCAAACAAATTTAAAAAAAAAATTCCCATGGAGACCAGGACTAATATTTTGCAATAATGTAGGATGTTCTGATAGATGCTTTTAAAAAACATTAATTTTGATCTTAAGTGAACCCTGTGAATCCCAGGATACTCCTTTCCCGTCACTTGAAAATGTCCAAATCCAATGGGAAATAGTAATCTAGATTTTCCTCTGTAAATTTTCTTTTGTGTCTTTTGCCTTAGTTGATTCTAAATTAACTATTAAAAGAGAATAAAAGCCCTTTGTGATTTGCTGGGATATTTTTCACCTAATGTCATAAAAAGTTTTACTGGGAAATGGGAGCTTAACTAGTGGAGTGCTGGTAAAAAAAAAAAAAAAGAGCTCTCAAAAAAAAATAAAATAAAATAAAGCCTTGATTTGTAGTGTTAGCTCAATCCATGGTGTCAGTGCTTCTAGCCAGGCTGGTTCTAAACTATCAGGGTGACATCACTAAACTGGAGTTGGGAAGAAATGTATACTATTGAGTTATCAGTTGGGGCTCTAACTTGCCAGCCCAAGTCCAGTTTTTCACCATCATTATAATCATCCTCAATAAAATATCGAATTCCCCACATTGTACTCGACCCTCAGGGGACAGATAACATAAGCTTTGGGTCCTGCCCTTTATTAGCATGTAGTCAGGGATTCATGAAATGTTTACTAAAAGGTACCTTATGCTAAGAGCCCAATGAGAATGATTTATAGGTGTTTAGAAGAGGAAACGACTTCTAATTGGTAGCATCAGGGGAGATTTCACAGAGGAGGAAGAATTTGCACTTGGTTTTGAAGAGTAAGATTCAAATGAATCGGGTAGGGGTTGGGGTGAGCATGGATGCAGTATAACATAGTGGTTAGTTGCATAAAGTTGCACCATTTAGGATATTGAGGTGTGTGTGTGTGTCTGTGTATGTGTAGTTAGAAAGAACAGGGATTCTCATTTCTGAAAGCTTTGCAAGTGTCCAGAATATAAACAGTTTCCAAGTGCTTTTGGAAGGGATTATGAGAATCTATTTAAACTGCCCAGTGAAGAACAAATACCCTCAGTTAGTGAAGGAAATAGAGAAGAAAACACAGTTCAGAGTCAGTACCTTATCAGCCTGTACTCTGTTGACATATCAAAGAAATTGGTAAGTCTGCAGCAGAATCAGCAATTTGAACTTGAGATACTTCCATCTAGATACTTCCATTTTCCTCTCCCTTGTACTCGAGTAACTCTTTAGGCCATATACAAAATTTAGAAGCTGGGCAAACCAGGTTCCTTTTCAAGAAAGTTGTCCTTTAATCAAAATAAATTATGCTAACATCTAATGGTCAAAGAAAGTGGCATGTATGTTTTGTGTCTTTCTCTTAACCATTGAGCACTACATAATATTCTCCATTGAAAATTAGTAAGGGCATCAATAATATCTAGGTGTTTTCTTTTAAAGGAGAGAAAAATAGACTGTACAATGCACTCAGCAAGCATGAAACTGAAGTTCAGACCATGAAATTCTGAATGTACTTACTATAGACTATAGACTGGAATGACAGCATTCATGCCTTTACACTTAGAATACTAAGGCCTCATTTTGGAATTCCTTAAAAAAGAAAATCTACTTTTTGTTAAAGTTTTGGAGCTTTGGAGCTTTTTAAAAGTGCTTTGCCGTGACCATCATAAATGGTCACCTAATAACAATTACACTGTCATTTTATAAATGTAACTTACTTTATATATTTATACTACATGTTTATAAGGTATATAGTTCCCCAAATCTAGCCTGTTTTCTGTTGAGATTCTCTGATGTGTAAGAAAAGAATCAGAGAAGAGGAGCAAGTGTTTTCTCAGTAAAAGCAGCTGTCCTCTTAGTAATATGAGTGTGGCTTCCTCATCCCTTGCTTCAAATATTCCATTTGTTCTTCTGACCTTCTGGTGACTTTTGAGAGAGCCTTGTTTATAAGGAATGTAATAAGCCTAGCTTATTCATGAAAAAAGCATTATTGTTTTCTATAGATTGAAAATAAATATATTACAGAAATATGAACAAGTGTTTACATGATTTTTACCTAGAATTTTGAGGATTTTTTTCCTTATCAGTTTATTTTTGTAATAACTCCTATCCCCCATTGCCATGACTAGTATTGTTTACACCTGGTAACAGAAAGTAAGATAAAAACTTTAAACATGCCTTTATGTATTTTATAGAAGACACACTTACTGAATTTCAGATAGAAATCTCCTTTTCATTCTAAATTTATAAAGCATCTCAAAAACTTTTTTTTTTTCCTTACAGGGAAGAGCAAGAAGAGATGTCTGCAATTCGAGTGGGTTTTATCACATATAACAAAGTTCTCCATTTCTTTAATGTGAAGAGTAATCTGGCCCAGCCTCAGATGATGGTGGTGACTGATGTTGGAGAAGTCTTTGTTCCTTTGTTGGATGGTTTCCTTGTCAACTATCAAGAATCTCAATCTGTGATTCATAAGTAAATATCAAGTGTATTATAATTTAAAAGTAAATCAGGTGTCTGTCTTTCATTGCACCGTGTTTTGATTCACTCATACATTGTTTTATCATTAGCAAGGGGGTTTTAAGACATGGATTATTAAACTCTATCATTTATGTTAAGTCCGTCTTTTTAAAATATAGACCAGTATCTAAGAGAAAGAATTTTTTAAATACTCACATTCAACCCTATCGGTTCTTCCTCTTTTTCTGGAAAGGTATTGCAAGGGAGATATTTCCCATATGTGGATGAATGTATTAATGATGATGGTCATAACTGAAGATATAGCCACTGTTCCAAGAATTTATGGTCTAAGAGATCAGTAATGCAGTGAATAGAAAAAATATCTACAAAGAGTGATTTTGTAAATGTTCCATTCAAATCATAGATTTTGGTGCCAAGCCATGCTAAGATATCATTTCCTAAGGAAAATTACCTATAGGTGTTGGTGTCAAATAAATACCGTATGTGTTTAGGCTTGAAATGTCAGTGATTTAATGCTTAAAGTGTATTAAAATATACTAAACATTTCAAACCTTTTGCTTACTCATGTCTTATAGTTTGTTGGACCAGATTCCAGACATGTTTGCAGACTCTAATGAAAATGAGACTGTCTTCGCTCCTGTCATCCAGGCTGGCATGGAAGCACTAAAGGTGAGAAGAATCCACTTCTGATTGCTAGTAAATACATTTTAAAAACAGAGAGACTAAAAGAAAGAAAGTGTCATTTATGAAAGAAAATACAGTCTTCATTAAAACACGTGGGTCACTAGAGGCTATTCCAAACTTCCACTCAAATCTCAGGAGGAAACGGCCAAAACCACAGATTGCTCCCAACGTGTCCATTCCAGCACTGTTAGCATCTGAGCAACTCATTTTGCCAGGATTTCCAGTTTAGCTCCTCCCTCTGGCTTTTATATGAACTTTATATGGTCTATTTTAAAATTAGTCCAACAATATCAGATCTACCAGATTACCATATCACCCTCCACAGCCATGGAATTTTCAAACATGCCAGGCCAAAGTCTTGCGACAGTCAATGACAGAGATGTGAATGCTGATTGCCAGAAGTAGATGAGAGGTTGGCCATGTCTTCAGTTGGGAAGCTGAGCCCAAAATGACTGATCATTCTCATAGTAATGAAGACAGTAAACTGAAGAAGGCATAATGATTAAAAAGCACTCACTCTCGTGCCTGTAATTCCAGCACTTTGGGAGGCCGAGGTAGGTGGACCCCTGAGGTTGAGAGTTCGAGACCAGCCTGACCAACATGGAGAAACCCTGTCTCTACTACAAATACAAAATTAGTCATGTGTGGTGGCACATGCCTGTAATCCCAGCTACTTGGGAGGCTGAAGTGGGAGAATCACTTGAACGCGGGAGGCGGAGGTTGTGGTGAGCCGAGATCGTACCACTGTACTTCACCCTGGGCAACAAGAGCGAAACTCCGTCTCAAAAAAAAAAAAAACCTTCACTCTAAATCATCATTATTACCTTAACACAAGAGTCAAACCACTTTGGCCATGACAGCTAGTTTCTAAAATTAATTTTAAAATGTTGTTATTAAAGCTAAATTTAAATTAACTTTTAAAATAAACTGCTTAGTAATAGCAACAATAACAGCAACAACTATATTACAGAACTGAGTTTATGAAACACTTCCCACATAATTTTTTATCTAAATGCATAACTTGGTTCTAAGACAGTGATTCTTGTTGGGTTTTTTTAATCTGCAAGAGTATTCATTTATGGGATCAAAGGCTATTGTGGATATCACTCAGAAAGTCTCAGAATATATGTTAATTTAACATAAAATTAACAACAAATATCATAAAGCAACTTGAAGATATTAGGGCTCACCTAACAGAAGCAAACAAATAATTGGTTGGTCTTCAGAAAGAAGGGAATTTGTTTTATTACACGTTACTACAAACAGATATCTTCTGTTTCAGTTTGAAAGGGTTATTTTTGTTATACATCACCATACAAGTCTTTCTACTCTAAGAAGTTAGGACTGGGAATAATATTACATTCATGGATTTGTGTGTGAAAGGAAGGATGAGTAGATATTCATTAGCTAATATTTCACCAATTAAGAGAGCGTAGTAAAGTAGAATTGTACAGCCCAGGCTGCCAGAGGATCTGAGTGTAGAGTCCCAGCTCAACCCCATATTTCATTTCTAAAAGGGAGAAATGCTGTCTTACAACAATGATTTCCACACTGGCAGTCCACAAGAGGTCTAGACGCTGCTTGACAGCTTAAAAGCAAAAATATATAAAGCAAATTGTGTACATGTATTCTATGTATCTGAAATTTGATACTAATTATGGTACATTATGAAAAGCACTATGTTCTTTAATAGCCATGTTCTCCAAGGTTGCTCATGCAGTCCAGCGACTGCAGCAATCAGTATAATCAGCTATCAGCCAGTTTACTAGAGTCCAGCTCTTTTCAGCCGATGTGATGTTTCTTCATATCTTTTGCATCTTATTTTTTGTTATATCTGCAATTTTATTGTTATAGTAATGTATATTTTTACCTTGACATTTAAAAATGAGAATAAACATATCTAAGTATATAACAACTCATGATAACTTCATAAATACAAAGTTCAATGAGTAGTATAATAGTGTTCTTACAAAGTAGAATGAACTGTCTTTATAAAAGGTACATAACTTTTTAAATAGCTAAGGAACTACCTTTACAAAGTGACACTGTTGGACGTAATGTCAATGGCAGTTACTACCATCCCTGCTGGCAAAGTAAACATTGTTCTCCCCAGTGCCAGTTTCATGCAGAGGCTGCATGATGCTCCACTGCTGTCCCTGCTCCGAGGCTGCTTACAGTGTGCCGGAAGAGATGTAACTCTGTAGTACAAAACATAATGTTCGTTGGTTATATTTTTTTAAATGGGGGTAGGAGAAGGGCAAAGAGTACCTTTGGAAAGCCCAGGACTGTGGCTGGTCAGCCAGTTAACTCGGGATATTCTGCCCGGAAGACCAGAGATGAGAGTAGACATGGAAAGAACATAAAGTGAAAGCTTTCTTATTGTGTATTCAAGTGAAAACATCTCAGAACTGTACTCTCCTATTTGAATTATAGCTTTATTTTCTATCAGCTAGATGCCAAGTAAAATCTATATATAATCAGGAGTAGTAAACTTCTTGAAGCAAACAGAGTAGACAAAAACTGCTAATTTGTCATGAAGATAAACAGCAACTGTTTGGAAAGTTCTTATATGTCTTTTTTAAAAGTCCTTGAAATAGCCAGCTAAAGGCTTCAGTGTACTCTTTTCTGTTGTAAATGCTTCCATATCCACAGCATCTTGTACTCATAGCACTTTTTTCCCCACATAGTCTTTCAAAATCTGCATTTATTTCAAAATCTGACCTTCATAACTCAACTATACATGAATTGCTGGCATTGTTGTTTAACTTGGCCAAAGAACAGTTTTCTGAGTTAGCTATTATTTCCACCATAAAGTTGGGGGTAAGATTTGGCCAAAAAAAAGAAGAAGAAAAAAAAAATGAGAGGAAAATGACCTTTAGTGGTTATGTTTAAAATACATGACAAGTTGGGGGGAATTTATCTTTAAATTATCCATAATACATACTAAATGTGATTGCAGGGGAATGCATCACAAACAATGCTCCTTGCACAATGGTTGATGGAGCACCATAGAATGGAAAGTGGTAGTCTCAATGGGGGTTGGAGAAACACAAAGTCAAGGTCCTTCCTTTTCAGGGAGCTCTTGATCTACAAGAGAAGACAGTAGAATACTTAAAGTTGTTGTTTTTTTTTTTTTTTTTTTTTTTTTTTTTTTGAGACGGAGTCTTGCTGTGTCTCCTGGGCTGGAGTGCAGTGGCCGGATCTCAGCTCACTGCAAGCTCCGCCTCTCGGGTTTTACACCATTCTCCTGCCTCAGCCTCCGGAGTAGCTGGGACTACAGGCGCCCGCCACCTCGCCCGGCTAGTTTTTTGTATTTTTAGTAGAGATGGGGTTTCACCATGTTAGCCAGGATGGTCTCGATCTCCTGACCTCATGATCCGCCCGTCTCGGCCTCCCAAAGTGCTGGGATTACAGGCTTGAGCCACCGCGCCCGGCCAAGAATACTTAAAGTTGTGATACAAATGCCTTTAATTAATTCTCGAATAGTCTTTTCTATAAAGAAGAGCAGATGGAGACAATAAGCTCTGTCGAGGGTGTTAATAACATGTCTCTCAGAGGAAAGGGTGTCAGAGCTGAATTTCAAACTATGAGTTCTCCAAGCCAGCTTCTCTCAACCTGTTTTCTGCCATGGTAAGAATGATATGTGGCATTCATTAATTCTGTATGAGTCGCTCCTATAGGCAGAGTCAGGCTTTGGTGAAAACACAAATTTTTGTAGGGAATAAAACATTTAACACATAGGAGCTCTATCTTTTATTAATTTGCTACTTATAAAAGACTATATAATGGTGTGTTTATGAAATTATGGATCTAAAATTAACCATTTTGTAAGAAAAAATAAATATGGCTTTTTTAAACAATATAGACCTTTTTTCCTAGTGGGCCCTGGTTTTTTTTTTTTGCCCTCAGAGTTTTACTATAGGTAATTTTTTTTTTTTTTGAGACAGAGTCTCATTCTGTCACTCAGGCTGGAGTGCAGTGGCGCGATCTCAGCTCACTGCAACCTTCGCCTCCCAGGTTCAAGCGATTCTCCTGCCTCAGCCTCCCAAGTAGCTGGGACTACAGATGTCCGCCCCATGCCCGGCTAATTTTTTGTATTTCTAGTAGAGATGGGGTTTCACTGTGTTAGCCAGGATGGTCTCGATCTCCTGACCTCGTGATCTGCCAGCCTGGGCCTCCCAAAGTGCTGGGATTACAGGCATGAGCCACCATGCCCGGCCTACTATAGGTAATATTAACAAGATAATCAAGTATGTTTAATTATGATTAATACCATGTACTAGATGATGTAATTATCCCAACAGTATTTTGTATAGTTTAATGTATTGCCTGTGTCGTGGGATAACTGAGAATTAGAGAAGTTAAGTAATTTGTCCAGTGTCATTCAGATAATAAAATAGCTGATTCTGATCATGGCAGGTGGGACCCATGTTCTTTACTGCTGTAGTATAAAATGGCAATATTAATATGAGCAGAGACTATCTAAATGAATATTATTTTTGACAGTGAATGCCTTACAGGAATTGGGTAGGCCAGGCAAGAAAAGTTGAGGAGAAGGTGAACTTGTTTAAAGCTTTATACCCTCTTTGATATTTGAATTTTTTAGAAAAGCATTTTTATAATAAAAAAAGCTACAGGCCTGGGCATGGTGGCTCATGCCTGTAATCCCAGCCCTTTGGGAGGCCGAGGTGGGCAGATCACCTGAGGTTGGGAGTTCAAGACCAGCCTGACCAACATAGAGAAACCCCATGTCTACTAAAAATACAAAATTAGCCAGGCCTGGTAGCACTTGTCTGTAATCCCAGTTTTTCAGGAGGCTGAGGCAGAAGAATCACTTGAACCCAGGAGACAGAGGTTGTGGTGAGCCACGATCACACCATTGCATTCCAGCCTGGGCAGCAAGAGTGAAACTTCATCTCAAACGAGCAAACAAAAGCTACAGAAATGATAAATTCACAGTCATAGAATTTCAGAGTTTTCAACATGCTTAACATTTTATAATCAATATTATTGTAAATTTTACTCTGATTTGGTCATTGAAGCTAATGTGTTTTTACTGGCCAAAACCTTGCTAGTCTCTTTCTCCTATGCAATATATATACCTGTAGATTCGTACATGTGCTTCTTCATTTATCCTTATGTTCTTATTAATGTTGCATCTATCAGTAATTTTCAGTAAAAGATACATGCAACAATAAGATCAAAGCACACACATTTTTGCTCACTACTGGCCATAGCAGAGACAAGACAGCAGGCCCCAGGTTACACCCCTTCTCAGTGTGTCAGCTGGGTCTTCACCTCTCTGACCCACTCCACAGAGCTTAGAATGTCACTCACTGAGAGAGACATTGAGATTCTGACCTTGAATTCTGACCTTGAATTCTCTCTCTTTGTTTTTAAGAGAGCTATTCACAAACCTAAGTACCTTATTATTAGTAGCACTTACTGCACATCTTGCAACTGTGCCTTTGCAAATAACAGCTGCAGGCAGAGAGCTGGAGAAATGGATTCCAGGCCAAGGGAACAGAATGTGCACAGATATGGAGGTGTGTAAAGCATGTGGTGTATCCCAGGAAAGCAAGAAGCTTGTGTGGCTAAAACTTCCATTGCAAGCAGATGTCAGGGGTAAGGACATGTTGGAAATAAGACTGGAAAGATAGATTCAGACTCAACTTCAAAGGGCCTTTAAAGCTATCATTTACTGGTTGTGTGACCTGGGGCAAATTGGATGAGTCTCAGTTTTCCTATTCTTAAAATGCAAACAATAGTACCTGCTGAACAAGATTGTGGGTGTTAAAGAAAATGTGTGAAGAGCCTGGCACAGAGCTGTATGCAGTAAATGTTGGTAGCAGCTCATCTCACTGTTTCTCACCCTTCCTGCTCCCACCCAGATAAAGGACTGTGGACATTATCCTGTACTAGAAAGCCTTCAGGATTCTTTTCCCCCTTCCCCTTCCTTCCTTCCTTCCTTCCTTCCTTCCTTCCTTCCTTCCTTCCT
>NC_045436.1:98364616-98393804 GCF_002776525.5 Piliocolobus tephrosceles | reverse complement strand
TTCCTTCCTTCCTTCCTTCCTTCCTTCCTTCCTTCCTTCCTTCCTTCTTTCCTTCCTTTGTTTGAGACAGGATGTTGCTCTGTCACCTAGGCTGGAGTGCAGTGGCACGATCATAGCTTACTGCAGCCTCAAACTCCTAGGCTTAAGCAATCTTCTCACCTCAGCCTCCTGAGTAGCTGAGACTACAAGAATGCACCACCATGCTCAGCTAATCTTTTTATTTTTGTAGAGACGAGAGTCTCACTATGTTGCCTGGGCTGGGCTCAAACTCCTGGGTTCAAGCATTCCTTCAGCATTGACCTCCCAAGGTGTTGGGATTATAAGCATGAGCTACTGTGCTCAGCTCTTCAGGATTCGTAAGGATAAAAGCCACATATCTGATCAGAGCCATTGTCTTCACTTCAGAGGCAGTACTCTGGAGCAGTGTGCAGTGTGGTTTGGTGAAAGGCAGGGGTTGGAAGGACAATATATTGAATCATACTTAATTCCAGGAAATTTTGCTTAGTAGGTTACTTCTTAGCTCCTTAAATAAGATTTTAAATCTTGATTCTTAATGCTGACTTGACTGTCGTGGAGCTTGACTCTTCTTTTTGTTGCTTCCCAGAGACTGCAGGTATATAATCTTGATCCCACACTTTTCCTTTTGGCATCCTGCCTCGTAGCTGGTTCCTGGTGTCTACTGTTGCCACACCACCACTACGTTCTCATGCATTCTTCCTCAAAATTCCACTGTAGCTTTAATCCGTGTTTACTGAAGATTTGAAATAAGAGCTTCTCTTGCATCATCATCCTGGGATTTCTACCATCTACTTTACATTATGGGATTTACCTGGTCCTGAAAGACTATACTGTAGATTCAATAAGAAAGTATTTCATTGTAACACATCATTTTAATAGTTTTCTTAAAGCGTCATGATACACAGACCTATCTTTAAATGTTGGCTCTCTTTCATTTACAAATTTTATGACTTTTGGCTTGTCCTCTCTCAGCTTCAGTTTTCTAATCTATAAAATAGAATAGTACCTGCCCAAGGACACAAAGGTTATTATGAGGGTTAAATTAAATGAATATAGTGCTTAGCTCATAGAAATAACTTATATTTTATTTTCTGATTCTCTTAAAATGTTCCTACTCAAGGCATTTTCTGTGGGTTTTTGGGTTTTTTTTTTAGGCAGCAGACTGTCCTGGGAAGCTGTTCATCTTCCATTCTTCCTTGCCAACTGCTGAAGCACCAGGGAAGCTCAAAAACAGAGATGACAAAAAACTGGTTAATACAGACAAAGAGAAGGTACTTTGTAAACAGTTGCTCTTTGAGTATCCATATGTCAGTTATTAAGAGGAGTTAAAGAGGCAATGTGTTCTTCATGTAAGAAAAAAGGGGAGAAACTAAATCTCATAAATTAAGTCCAGGGCATTGTATATTATAGAAATATTTTGGATTACAAACAACTTAAAATATTTTATATTCCTAGAAAAACCAATGTCTGAAATATGTAAATTAAAATAATGCCCCAGGCCGGGCACGATGGCTCATGCCTGTAATCCCAGCACTTTGGGAGGCCAAGGCGAGTGGATTACGAGGTCAGGAGTTCGAGACCATCCTGGCCAACATGGTGAAATCCCGTCTCTACTAAAAATACAAAAAATTAGCCTGGCATGGTGGCGAGTGCCTGTAATCGCAGCTACTTGGGAGGCTGAGGCAGGAGAATCCCTTGAACCCATGAAGTGGAGGTTGCAGTGAGCCAAGATCGTGCCACTGCACTCCTAGCCTGGGTGACAGAGTGAGACTCCATCTAAAAAAATAAAGGGTCCCAGACTTTTTCATGGATAATCAGCGTAAGAGAGACTGAATGATGAGACTATTATAGAAATGGAGGAAGTGGGGGAAACAGCAGATTGAAGATAAAGGGTGGAAGAAGAATCTAGACTGTACCATCTGACAATACCCTTTGGAGGCAGGGGCCTGAGGCATGAAGCACAGGTGTGGGGATCTCAAAATATGCCTTCACCTAAAACCTCTGACAGTGTAGGGGAACGTCTGTGGGAAGGATAAGGCTATGGATCTAGGGACCCAGCTAGTGCTTGCATGACTACACACAAGTTGCCTCATCTAAGTCTGTAAAGTAAGGGCTGCAGTATCAGCTCCATTAGGATTGATGGAGTATCAAATAAAATTGAACACACAATTATTTCACACAGCATGGACCTGGCACAGACTGGGTGCTCAGAAGGTGGCCACTGCACTGATGGTGACCACAGTGTGTTTCTTCAGCCCAGTTCACTTAATGGGAAAATGTCTATTTCTCCATTTTGAAAATTCAATAAGAATTCAATAGAAATTTAAAATTTAAACCAAAAACATTTTGTAATTTTTATTTTTATTTATTTATTTATTTTTTGCATCTTTTTTCCAGATACTTTTCCAGCCCCAAACAAATGTCTATGACTCATTGGCCAAGGACTGCGTGGCTCACGGCTGCTCTGTGACACTCTTCCTCTTTCCTAGTCAGTATGTGGATGTGGCCTCACTGGGGCTGGTTCCTCAGCTCACTGGAGGAACCCTTTATAAATATAACAATTTCCAGGTAAAGGCCAGCAATTTGTTCACCTTGGTCTTATACTCCCATTTTAATTTTAGTTGTTTAGATTATGGATTTAAAAAGCTGTGTTCCCTGGTAGATGACACATATAAATTCAAGAGCAGATGGAAAACAAGGTATAGTGTTGGTCCTTCTTATCAGGAGAGTTCTGTGTCTTGGCTTCAACCAACCTCGGATCAAAAATACTCAGAACAAAATATTGCATCATACGGAATAGGTACAGACTTTTTTCTTGTCATTATCCCCTGTAGTATAACAATTATTTACATAACATTCACATTGTTTTGGGTATTATAAGTAATGCAAACTGAGCGCAGTGGCCCAATGCCTGTAATCCCAGTGCTTTGAGAGGTTGAGGTGGGAAGATCACGTGAGGCCAGGAGTTCAAAATCAGCTTGGGCTATATATATAGCAAGACCCTGTCTCTACAAAAAATTTAAAAATAACTAATCTAGAGGTGATTTAAGGGATATGTAAAGTGTGTGTAGGTTATATGCAAATATGCCATTTTATGTCAGGGACTTAAGCATCTGGTAGATTTTGGTATCTGTGGGAGGTTCTGGAACCAGTCCCCCACAGATAACGAGAGACGACTGTGCGCGCGCGCGTGTGTGTGTGTATATATATATATGAACCATATATATTTATGGTTCAGCAATTCCATACTTACTAAGTGTTTGATGATAGAATGAGCTCATTCATCCTCAGAATTAAATATCAATATGAGCTTTCATAATGGGGAAAATATATTTTATGTAAAATATACTTAAGATAATATTTTTAAAAGTGACTGCATATTTGTTTTAAATTATTGGGATTTTAGGGATCAGTTCTTTACAGTTCTCTTTTCCAAGCCTGAATTGAGAGAGAAATTCAATAGACAATCAAAATGTCAGCACTATAATGGACCTGAGTCTGCAGGCAAGTGGGCTTGCTGATTCACCCCTGAATTTGACAAACTTATACACCCAGGCACACAGTGGGCACAATTTGAGTTTCTCCTGTGGATCTGTGTGCCTTGAAAACATACTGTATTGAGGGACAGAAAATATGTGCCTCCTGCAGGCAAACTGCCTTCCTATGAAGAGGACCCAGAAGAGGCTCAGCTGTGCTCACTCATTTCCTTTTCCCAAACTTATTAATCAGATGAATCACTCCCCCTCACCTAAGGAGAAGGGGTCAGGGGTATGCCTCTAATGTGTGTGGCTGGGCAGACATGGAGGCATGGACTGGGAAGGTGTGTTCTCCAACATAAATGACAAATGTTAGTCATCTATTTTTATTAATCATCAATAAAATTATTAATAGAGACTAGTTACATATTTATATTATAAACTAAGGGACTTGATAAGACCAAAGATTATAAATGAAATGAAATTGAAAAAGCTTTTACAACTCTTTCTAAGACTTTTGGATAAAAGTATGTTTTTTCAGGCACACTCTAGAAAATAAACTCTTAATAATCATACAGAATTCTAACCCTCACTCATTCTACCCACATTCTGGCTATTGAGGTACATGAAGCCTATCATGCTGATCAATTTTAGCTCCTTTTCCAGCAAGGGGGATAAATTTCATAGCTTTTTCTTCCCACTTTTCCAAAAAGGACTTGATCATCTTCCATTCCTGGCATATGTGAATTGTACTGGGGTTCTTGCTAGGTCGTTTGCTTTGTACTGGTATGATTATCTACCTGGCAGTGACTTGGCTTCAAAGAGCAGCCTACCAAGTGATGTGTAGGCAGGGGGTGCTCTGCAGTGTAATCATCCAGGCTTATTACTTTTTTTTTTCCCCCTATTTCTTTAAGTTTTTGAGTTATGTGCCAACTCCATGTAGTTTCTGATATAATAAGGAATATTTACTTGTACCTCAATGTATTCATAATTATTACTGATTCCTTCAATGTTACTAAAAAAGAAATGTTATAATCCAGCAGAGGAAAAGCCTATAAGATGTAAACAGGCAGTAAAATGTTTTATAATAAAAGAGTATTAATGTTGCCTATGCTGCTATTCAGTTGTTTGTATTTACTCCAAGTGTTGCAAAACTGAATCCTACCATAGTATTTCTTTCTCATCTTCAACAACACAAACTTTAATAGTCTTTTTCATTCAGTAACATTATAAGATAAAAATGATGATCAAGAACTGTGCAGGCAGCACCCAGTTGTATGTGAGCAACTACAGGGATTATTATAAAGATTGTGTCTGTAATCTCCCTCTTTCCTTTCCTCCTTCATTCCCTTCGTGTTTGGGACTAGGGGGAAGGGATGAGATGCATGTGTCAGTGTCAAATAGTAGTGAGAATTTCCTAAAGAGCTTCACTGACAAGGTCAGATGAGAAGCTTTAGAAGCTCAGCTAATTTGTTTACTCTCTTGGGTGACCTCTGAGCTGAGTATTGTGCACATGTGCATATTATATAAATGTTGCTTAGTTGTGAAATGTGGACAGTTTTCAGAAATATGGTGATTGTAGAGTAGTTAAGAGGGCTAGCAGAAAGGGTTTCTACTTTTCCTGACATAGGTTCACAAAGCTCTGAATGTGGTCAGAGTTTTAAAAAGCCCCAATTGCAAGGCCTTTCCCTAGCCTCATTAAACGAGTATTATACATTGGATCTTAACCTTGTCTCTAACCCTAAGCCACTGAGTGGATCACTTATGCTCTCTTAATTTTCCCATTTGCAATTAATAACCGATTTTCTTATCCAGATGTTAAAATGAAAGAAAATAATAGATGAGATTGTAGTTTCAAAAGTCAAGAAACACTCTCCAAAGATGCTGTATTTTCTTTAACCAAAGAAGCATAAGATATATACAAAAATATGCCAAATGAGGATTTTAAAAATACTTATTTTAACTCAGGATTAAAATGAGAACTGCTATTTTAAGTATTTTACTGCCATCTGGTGGACATTGATCAGACTTTATTTTTTAGATGCACTTGGACAGACAACAATTTTTGAACGACCTCAGAAATGATATTGAAAAGAAAATAGGCTTTGATGCTATTATGAGGGTTCGTACCAGCACAGGTAATTATCATTTATACAATTCTTCAAGTCTCTCTTGTATAATTGTTTCTTTTTCAAATTAATAACAGGCCAACAAAGAAAATAACAGTAAAATAAAGAGAAACAAAATTTCCCTTTTTCCCATTTTAGGTTTCAGAGCCACTGATTTCTTTGGTGGAATCTTGATGAACAACACCACCGATGTAGAAATGGCTGCCATCGATTGTGACAAGGCAGTGACCGTGGAGTTCAAGCACGATGACAAACTCAGTGAAGACACTGGAGCCTTAATCCAGGTAACTGAGAGTTTATTCCCATCTTTCGTTTTTTAGTTTGTTGCCGACAGTGATCAGTGGGGAGACTGAAATACCATCAAATGTGTTAGTCTCTTCATAAAAAACTCAGCTGTCTTTCTCCAAAGTCAAAAGTCAGTAGATTAAAGCACTCAGTTGTGAGGATTCTCCGTACTCATTCATATTTGCTACTTACATGAAGTGACAATTATGTGTCATTGCATGCAAGTCCAGCAAACTTGTGGTAAGTATCACAGGCGTTAGCAAACTGACTTCCAACAGGATTCATTTCTGTTAGCCTTCAGCACCTATTTACGTCTACCATATGTATATTAATTTGCTAGGGCTTCTATAGAGTGAGCAGCGTAAACAACAGAGATTTATTTTCTCACAGTTCTGGAGGCTGGAATTCCAAGATCAAGGTTTCTGAGGGCCTAGAGGGAAGGATCTGTTCCAGGCCCCTGTCCTTGGTTTGTAGATGGTTTTCTTCTCCCTGTGTCTTCACATCATCTTCCTTCTGTTACATGTCTATATCCAAAGTTTTTCCTCTTTGAGGACACCAGTCATAATGAATTAAGGTGCACTCTAATGAACTCGTTTTAATTAATTTACTACTTTAAAGACCTCATCTCCAAATACTTAGATACTAGGGGGTTAGGACATTTGAGGAGCCACAGTTCAGCCCATAATACCATGTTAAGCACATTGTCATATTATAAGCAAGTGGAATAGGATTTGGCTTTGTTTAAAGTGAAACTAACTAGAAGCCATGGAGACTTTGAATTAAAACAAGAAAAACTATGACCATGAGATATACATGGTCATAGTTTTCAAACATTAGCATCATCTTTAAAGGATGAAGAGAGGCTGGCATTAGGTTGAGGAAGAACTTTTAATTAAAGTATTTTTTAATCACAGATATTTGGGGAAGTGCTTCTGTCTATGCATTCTTCAAATGTATATCGTCAGTATAAGATCTAAGTCCATCGGGAAAGCTAGTTGTATGTTTTTAAGACACTGAGCCTTGAGTAGGGCTCTGAGCACCTGGAGGTATTGTTTCGGGACCTGGATCTCTGGTAATAAAACATGAGCTATGAAAAATGCAGACTAGTTGTAGAAATGTGAATAGATATTTACATGTGAATCACTCAACAATTTAAACCAGTGAAGTGCTACATTGAAATCCAGCAAATGAATGGATCATTATTCTCCCATACTTCCTGTTGTTCATTCTTTATCAATAATAGAAAAAAAAACTGTGGAAAAATAGTTAGAGGTCTTTTATCTATCTGTACACAGTGTTTTGTAAATGCAAATAAGATCAAGCTAGCTTGGGTGGATATGTTAATCAGAAAAACATGTGACCTCAATGTTGCTTCTACAGTGTGCTGTGCTTTACACAACAATCAGTGGTCAAAGAAGACTTCGGATTCACAATCTTGGCTTAAACTGCAGCTCCCAGCTAGCTGATCTTTATAAGAGCTGTGAGACAGATGCTCTTATCAACTTCTTTGCCAAGTCAGGTAACATTGCCAATCCTGAGGTTCAGTAGACCTTGCTTAGTAAATCAGTCAAGATATGTCAGTAGCTGAAAAGCACTGTAGTTTTGCAAACTTTTGGTGGGTAAATTCAGAACTAATAAGAGCAAAGGTTGAGAGAGAATAGTCAGCATTCCTAACTCTAAATTAATAAGTGAGATAACTCAGTTCAGGGCCAGGCTATACAGACTTACTTAACTCGTAGAGTGGTAGTCTGAGTTGAAATTTAGGAATATTATGCTTAGACCCTTATGGTATGTGATCATGCCGTCTGACACATTGGGTTAATGGACGGAGACCATCTCTAATGTTAGACTCAACTTGCTTATCCATACCATGATAACTATGAAATAGAATGGGCCCAAGGTGGAATTTTCTTTGGCTTTCCTTGAGAAATTATACACTAAGGTTTGGAAAACATGGCAATCCAGCCTGTAAGAATTCAGGACATCAAAAAACGACTAACTGGCCTGTCTTTTTTTTTTCTGTGTGTACAATTCTAATATTCTGAAGATAAATCTGGCCAATATAACCTTTTGCTGTAGGTAGACCAGTGTTCTCCATTAGTTAGATCATCATATTTAGTCAAGAGGAGACCATTAGCAAATGACTTGAACAGATTTAAATGCTATTATTCTTGCTGGGTGGTCTGAAGATAATAGCAACTTGTTCTTTTTTATTTGATTATTTGAAGAGATCAGTGTCTGAGCTAAAACTCATGTCCTTTTCATTGTTTTGTGCACATAGCTTTTAAAGCAGTTCTCCACCAGCCTTTGAAGGTCATCCGGGAAATTCTAGTTAATCAGACTGCCCATATGTTGGCATGTTACCGGAAGAACTGTGCGAGTCCTTCTGCAGCAAGCCAGGTGAGCACCTATTGTACATAGCTGTTAAAGTGTTACAAACGACTACTCATTTCTTCAGCACGTAGTTATTGAAGGCTTATGATGCTGCAGGCACTTCGATGCTGTTATAGTAAACCGTGTAGCTGAGAAGATTAAGAATGCAATTTGGGGGGCTGTGGGTTTTTTTTTTTATAGCCAACATTTAAAAATTTGAACAAAAAAAATGGATGTAAATATTTAGTTGACAGTTACTGTGGTATGTATAAACAAAAGAATGTTATATGTAAGAAGTGTCCTAATATAAACAGGATTCTCTTTTGTATCCAGAGATGGATATTTTGTTATAAGATGTGTATGCTTAAATGTATTTTAGGCATATTGACAAAGTTGACATGAGCTGATGGCAGTAATAACATATTTTATAAACAAATATAATTTATAAATATAAATACTGGAATTCTTTACATTTAAAAGTTATTAATAGGTGTGAAGAGTTTTCAAAGAATTGACTCCATCATTTAGTAATTTGAAATTTTAGAAGATTCTTTGAATAAACCTCATTTAGTCTCTCTCCTATAAAAGGAAAAGCAGAACCTCAAGTCCACATTAGTTTTTGCATTTGCTCTCTCGTTCACATTCTTCTCTATGTCAATAAAAGTTAGATGGCATTTTTATAGCTGTGTATCAAATATGTGAATATAGACTTTCAACTAAAACAGCAACAGATGGGAAAATTTTCTAGTTCATTCATTGTCAAAAGTGAGTGCTGAGAGGACATCGGAAGCCCCACCTAAAAGTAAATCCTTAGCAGAAAAGAATACAGATAAATTTTGGGCCCAAATGCGCAATCTGGGCAAAGAAGGAAAACAAAACAAACACATTTACCAGATGGACTTGTCATAAAAGTTCCTTTCCACGCTGTCCAAAGTGATTAAATTAGTCATCCATTCTTTTATCTCCTGTGTTGATAATCATATAAGCAACTCCTGAATCTATATGAGTATTCAGTCTTCTTTATTGTTCCGAAGATTTGCCATTTTAGTCAACTCAGGTATCAGTACTATTTCATAGCATGCTTGTTCAAGTTACACAAAACCCACCAGGTACACCTGGAGTCTAGCCAGAAGGTAGTCCAATCATGAGCACTGTAAACATTGACCTCATTTTACTGTTTGTCTTAGAGCTATGGAAACATGATTCTGTTTCTGGAGTATCTCACCCTTCAGAAGCATTAGTTGAAGCAGTGCAGATATAGTTAGTGTCCTCTCTGGACATTCATTTGTTAACTTTGAAACAACTGGATTCAAAGACCTTAAGTTAAAAACAAACTTATTGCCTATTTATGGAAGAAAATAAAACCTGTCATTTTATTCTGGTTTAAAAGTTAAAAGCATTGTCTCTACCACTGGATAACCTGTTTGCAAAATTAAATTATTTCTGGAGTAAAAACATTATGATGTTAAATTTTCTCTGAATAAGTTGATAGAGATTATTCCTTTTCTTATAATAAGGTATTTCCATTAGCACTTTTCAAGTGTGCCTTTCAACCAATGGTATGTTTTTAAAAAATAATGTAACTTAAGTACCTTATGATTAACCATCATGAAGTCTAGAAAATGTGGAGATTCTAAAACAGTATTGTCTGAAAACATAGAATAGTTGGACTTAATGTTCTGTTCAGAAAATCTAACTGTAAACTTAGTACTTTCCTACAGTTCACTTGTGAAAAATAGTATCTATGAAGATGGAGAGATTCCTAAAGGAATTCCAATATTTTACCATAGAGCCCAAAGTTTCCTTGACCCAAGCAAGACCATCAAGGAGCTATTTGGATTATGTGATACTGGACCTCAGTAGAACTACTTTTACTGAATTGCTGGAGCCAAAACTAGGCTGCAGCAAGAGAAGGCAATTAGGGTACAAAATCTAAGGAAACTGTCACTCTGAGGATCATATGATAGATGCTGGGTTAAGACATATGGCTGGGCATGGTGGCTGATGACTGTAATCCCAACGCTTTGAGAGGCCAAGGCAGGTGGATCACTTGAGGTCAGGAGTTGAAGACCCGCCTGGGCAACATGGTGAAACCCCGCATCTACTAAAACTACAAAAAATTAGCTGGGCATGGTGGCGCGGACCTCTAATCCCAGCTACTCAGGAGACTGTGGCAGGAGAATAGCTTGAACCCAGGAGGCGGACATTGCAGTGAGCCGAGATCATGCCACTCCACTCCAGCCTGGGCAAAAAAAAAAAAAAAAAAAAAAAAAGACATATAACTAGAAACTAGAAACAAGATAAATTAGGTGGGGTGCAGTGGCTCACACCTGTAATCCCAGCACTTTGGGAGGCCAAGACAGGAGGATTGCTTGAGGCCAGCAGTTGAAGGCTAGCCTGGGCAACATATCAAAACCTCCACCTCTACTAAAAATAAAAACTTATCCAGGTGTAGTGGTACATGCCTATAATCCCAGCCACTCAGGAGGCTGAGGCAAGAGGATCCCTGGAGCCCAGGAGCTCGAGG
Organism: Piliocolobus tephrosceles; assembly: GCF_002776525.5. NCBI lineage: Eukaryota > Metazoa > Chordata > Mammalia > Primates > Cercopithecidae > Piliocolobus > Piliocolobus tephrosceles. Next base: position 98,382,996 of record NC_045436.1, on the reverse strand, counting down.
ATGCAGCAAGGTATGATTGTGCCACCATACTCTAGCCTGGATGACAAAGTGAGACCCTGTATCTTTAAAAAACAAACAAAAAAGAGCAAACTTTAAGGCTTATAAGGCTTACATAAGCAATGTAGATTCTTTTTAGTAAATCTAATAGCTCACTGTTCTGAGCTTAAATATATATCATATGGGAGTGCATTGATTTCAAAAGGCAAGTCAAATGACCTTAACTGCAAAATAAGCTTTTCAAAAACAAAACAAAACAAAACAAAACAAACCTCATTACCACTTCTGTCACTTCAAAACCTAAAGAAGAAAAGAATTTTCCAAATTCAAGCGAGCTCAACTTACATGAATTACTGCTCCTACCTCACTCTCATACCTTACTCCCAAAGAATAATTTAGTTATTTGTGGAGGGGGTCAGTGGGGTAGGAAGATTTTATAGTGGTAATCCGTGGCCACATTTTCTTCCTCACCTCTAGAACATTGAATAAGACTGTCTTCTTGTTTTCTTTCATTCTTTAACTCCATTTTTTTTTGTTTTCATGATTAGATTTTCCTTCTCATTTACCACCTGTTTTTCTTCCCTCTGCCTCCTACAGTCCAACCGCCTCTGATTAGACTTTTTAGTCGTAGTAGTGTCATTGTGGGCCAACCTCACCCCTTTGTGGTATTTAGGATCACAGATTTCTGAACTCGTTTAATATGACCTCATTAATTAGAAGCAACCAGTGAAATTTCAATCTGATATTTTAAAACCAAATGGACATGCTTTATACAGGAATCTAAGAACATTCTTGACCCTTGATCTTTATAACATGTAAAATGCCTAACTAGTAACTAGATCAGAAATAGCATCGGGGCCACATGGCTCTGGAATATGACCATGATCTGGTTCCTACATCTTTTTATCATAGTTTTCCTTGGCTGAGAAAGTAATCCAGTACCAAATGTTGTTAAGTGAAGATATATTATGCTAGAGAAAAAATTAGAAGAGAGTGTTCTACTTTTAAGAATAAACATACATTTAGGCTGGGCGCAGTGGCTCAAGCCTGTAATCCCAGCACTTTGGGAGGCCGAGACGGGCGGATCACGAGGTCAGGAGATCGAGACCATCCTGGCTAACATGGTGAAACCCCGTCTCTACTAAAAAAAATACAAAAATCTAGCCGGGCGACGTGGCGGGTTCCTGTAGTCCCAGCTACTGGGGAGGCTGAGGCAGGAGAATGGCATGAACCCGGGAGGCGGAGCTTGCAGTGAGCCAAGATCTGGCCACTGCACTCCAGCCTGGGCGACAGGGCGAGACTCGGTCTCAAAAAAAAAAAAAAGAATAAACATACATTTAACTGTCCTTGGTTCTTTGAAAGGAGATTAGAAGTCGATAGGGGAAACAAACTGCAAAGTAGAATCATTCTGAAATATATCTGCCTGAGCCAGTTAGAAAGTTCTATCCCACACATTCCTTACACATTCCTTACTTAGTATATCATGAGAAGACACTTATGATATAAATTTAAGTTGCAGAATAAATTCTAACAGAGCCCTCAGGGACATTTTCTTTTCAGTGTGGATTCTGATAACTGTATATCCATTTTAATCATTAAGATAGAAAGCTAAGCCAGGGATGATGGTTCATGCCTGTAATCCCAGCAGTTTGGGAGGCTGAGGCGGGCGGATTGCTTGAGATCAGGAGTTCGGGACCAGCCTGGCCAACATGGTGAAATCCCGTCTCTACTAAATAAACAAAAGTTAGCCAGGGGTGGTGGTGCATGCCTGTAATCCCAGCTACTCAGGAGGCTGAGGCAGGAGAATCACTTGAACTTAGGAGGCGAGGTTGCAGTGAGCCAAGATTGTGCTGCTGCACTCCAGCCTGGGTGACAGAGTGAGACTCCATCTCAAAAAATAAAACTAATAAAAAAAAGAGAAAGCTAAAAAGAAACCATTTGGTTATAGATCAGATATTTCATTTATCTGTTTGCAAGTTATTATTATCTCGTATGTATAATTTTTCTTTTGGACATGTCCTTGTTCACTGACTTGTGCTATTAAGTGGAAGGAAGTGACACTCAGATCAGTCAAACTTGATTATTAGCTATTCTTACAATATTGATTAAGGATAAAGTTAAACAATATAGGACATTATCAGGACATTATCTATAATTTCTTAAATCATCAGGTTGTGTTCCTAGAATTGCTGCATTGTGTTAGGTTGTAGTATCTCACAAGGGCATATACTTTGGGGCAGTTAGAATGAGGTCATGTGAGCCAAAGTGAGGATGGAGAGAAGGTACAGGTAGATTATGAAGGTGGAATTAAAAGGATTTGTTTATTAATTGAGGGTGAAGAAATAAATGAATTAGGGTTCATCTGGAAGTTCTACACTGAATAGGAAACATGGGAGGAAGAACATGTTTGTGGAATTGTAGGAGTTTGATTTTGCAGGTTATCATTCGGTAGTGACATATCTAAATGCATGAGGCATTTCCTTTTTTAATCTATAATACTGCAATCTCTTTATTATGTTTTATGTATTTATATGTCTATCCCTAGCGAACTTCAAGCATCTTACAACATGGACTATGCCTTATTCCTTTTTATATCCTTGACATTTTGTACAGAACCTATGATACAATGGCATTTAATATTTGTTTGATGAGTTTAAGATGCATAAAAAGCATAAAGGAAGAGATATCCTGTGGGCAGTTAGAAATGCTATTCTTGAAGTGGAAACATAGGTTAGGAAATAACTTTTTAAAAAATTTTATTAAACATATGTATACATCTAAACATACATATATATGGTACATCCTATGTGCTAGGCACTGTTGTGCTTTGTAGATCATTTAATTCGCATAACTCAATTATCATGAAGTAGATATACTATTCCATATTCAGCTAAAAAAAAAAAAAAAAAAAAAAAAACTGAGAAAAAGACAGGGTAAGTAATTTGCCCAGGGTCTCACACCTGCTAAAAGACAGAGCTGGGACTGCATCCTAAGCAGTGAGTGGGTAGTGCTGATAACACCTACACCAGGCTGCTGCAGCACTAGATAAAATAAAAAACAACTGCTGCTCTTTGAATGCCCACTCTCTGCCAGTTACTGTGTGCTCTGGGTGCTTTACATGGTTTACCAGTTAATCCTTACATCCTTACAAGTTCAAAAGCAAATGATGTTTCAGTCTTACAGATGAAGCTCAGGGGACTGTTCTCAGTAAAGATCAAGCATATGAAACAAAAAATTGTCTTTTTCAGCTTATTCTACCAGATTCCATGAAAGTATTGCCAGTGTACATGAATTGCTTGTTGAAAAACTGTGTGCTACTCAGCAGACCAGAGATCTCAACCGATGAACGAGCATACCAGAGACAGCTGGTCATGGCCATGGGTGTGGCTGACTCTCAGCTTTTCTTCTACCCACAACTTCTGCCCATAGTAAGCATGCTGGGGTGGTGCATTTCCTAGAGGAGGCTGGAAGGGAATCATATTTTGTGCTTTCCCATATGTTATATCTGAAACATGTTGTTCTTAACAGGAAAGTTAAAGTCACAAATGCCTTCAAAATATATGGTGTGGGATTTCGAGCAGGGGCTCTTTCTGCAAGTTGCTTATGTGCATCAGTATGTGCTCATTATGGTGAGGGGGAGGGAATCTGAGGAGTTCTGCATTGCCTTCGGTCTGTTTTCAGCACAGAAGTTAGGGCATCCTGTTAAAATAATTATCAGCTCTGGCCGGGTGCAGTGGCTCACGTCTGTAATCCCAGCACTTTGGGAGGCCAAGGCGGGCGGATTGCCTGAGGTCAGGAGTTTGAGACCATTCTGGCCAACATGGTGAAACCCCATCTCTACTAAAAATACAAAAAAATTAGCCAGGCGTGGTGGCATGCACCTGTAATGCTAGCTACTCACGGGGGCTGAGCAGGGGAATTGCTTGAACCAGGGTGGTGGAGGTTGCAGTGAGCTGAGATAGTGCCTCCAGCCTGGGCAACACAGCAAGACTCCGTCTCAAAAAAAAAAAAAAAAAAAAAAAAATTCATCAGCTCGTGTCACTCCTCCGCTCAAAACACTCCAGGATTTCTCATCTCTGTAAAAGCCAAAGTTCCTACCATCCTGGCCCAGTGCTGTGTGTCCTCCCCTCCCCTCCCTTTTAGAAATCTTCTGTTGCTCTCCCTTTCCCCATGCCACTTCAGCCACGCTGGGCTTCGTGCTGATCTTCAAGCACTACAGTCGGGCCCTTGCTTTAGGACCTGTGCACTCGCTTTTCCTTCCATCTGAAATGGTCTTCTCTAGTTGTCCCCATGGCTCCTTCTCTTACCTCCTCAGGTTACCTTCTTAAAAGTTCTTGGGCTCCCTGGACTACCCTAGTTAAAATTGTCCCCACCTTTACCAGCGACACACCCCATCCCACTTTCCTGCATCTTTTCTTCATAACTCTTAACACCATCTATATTCTGTATATTTTACTTACTTTATGTGTTTTCTCTTCCTGCACAAAACCATTTGCTGCACAAGGTGGGGATTATTGTCTAATGACTGGAATAAAGTCTAGCACATAATAGATACTCACTAAATATGCACTGAGGGAGTGGGGGGAGAAAAAAGGAAAGGAAAAGAGAGAGGAAGGAGGGAAAGGAAGGGGAAGAAAGGAGTTTCTAACTCTCTTGTCTGTGCCTGCCCAGCACACGTTAGATGTCAAGAGTACAATGTTACCTGCTGCTGTTCGTTGCTCTGAGTCTCGTCTTTCAGAAGAAGGAATATTCTTACTGGCTAATGGCCTACACATGTTCCTATGGTTGGGAGTAAGCAGCCCACCAGAACTGATCCAAGGAATATTTAATGTGCCATCTTTTGCACATATCAACACAGATATGGTAAGTATTTTTTTCATTGCTTTTGTGGTAATATGAAAAATACCAATTTTGAAACTTTTTTCAAAATTGGTATTTTTCATATTACCACAAGTGTGTTTCTTTATGTGCAGTGAAATATTATAGAAAGAAAAATAATAAGGCATATATTTCTGTATATGAAAGAATTTCATGTTTTGATCAGTATCAATTAGCTTGTATAAGGTTATTTGTGTACTTTCAAACAACTAAAATATGTGACTTTAATAGAAAATGCTAATACTTCCAGATCATTAACTATATGCCAGTCTCTGTACTCTAAATACTTAAATATACCATTTCAGTTAATTGTCGTAACAAATTAGTGAGATGGATATGATCTCAACATTTTACAGAGGAATCAGTTGAGGCTTGGAGACAAGTTCCTTCAGGTAATAAAATGGCAGAGGTGGGAACTGAATTCAGTTCTTATGCTCTGGACTCACCTCTGGTGCTGAACTGCATACTTAAAAGAATGTAGAAATCTTTCATAGGTGTTTGGCTACAGACTAAATCAGATTACTGAGTTAACAAATAATAATTCCATAAAAACAGACTATACACCCCTTTGTTGCAATAACAAAAGAAATTGTGAGTATGATGTTAAATTAATACAAATGACCATTTTAAAGTATCTTAGAAAACCCAGCTTATAATTTGTACAAGAGTCAACATTTATTGCAAACCTTATTTGTAGACCATTGTTGTGTGAGCATCACTGCCAGATGGCTGTTGTCTGACTCTGATAGTGGATTCCAGTAGAGCTCAGCAGATAGTTTCCTGAAGCCTCACTTATGTTGTGGCAAGATGGCTTAAGTCTAGTTGTTGAACCCAATTGTATGAAGTACGGTGTATCAATATATATCGCATCTTGCAGAAAGAGGCAGGATTAAAATTCAAGGCCATGACAGGTGATCAGTTTAGAGAGCTGCGTATTCATTAGGAATGTCAAAAGTGTATTTTTAAGAGAATTCAAGGGTATCCATATTCCAGTTAGAGATTGGTTTTAAGATGAAGATTTGGAAATTGATATCTGCATATGTTTGAAATTAAGGAATGATTATAAATGCAATTTTAAAAAATTCAGTAGGCAAAGAACTATGAAAAATTTTTATATAAAAGTTAAGGAAGCTTCCTCTTGTAATATACTGACATAGTAAATGCTGAATGCATAGTTGCTGAACTGAACATCCACAGGAAATAGCCAGTGTCTCTATCACAAGGCAGCAGATTGGTAGGTCTGCGCTTATATCAGCATACCGGTATTTCCTTGACTTTCATCAACAAAATGAAACAAAGTTAAAAACCAAATGTAAGCTACTTTCTTTTTAGAGGCAGTTGGCACTTTAAAACATACACATGAAGAATACTTATGTTGTTTGTTGAATAAATAGATCTACCATAATATGCCACATAATGCATATAGGGGATGGGAGTGTGAATATAAATAATGAATTTTTTGTTTTCCTTACTCCTGTGAAAAATATTGACCATAAACTTTTCCTGACACTTGAGGTTTATGGTGAAACATTCAAACTCACATGTTCTCTGGCTAACTCACGATGATGCATTGGCTCTTGGCATCTTCTTGCTGAGAAGCAAACATTAGCATTTTACTCTGTCTTGATGGAAGAAATGTAAGTCAAAATCCTTCATATCGCCTGGATGCCATGTGCAGCTGGATTGGCCTGTAGACCACTAACCAGATTTCCGGGATATCTAAGAGGCTGCATTCCCTTTGAGAAATCAACATTTGGTAGTTTGTTTTAATGCTGGAACAGTAGTACTTGGATGGAATTTTCCATCCACTGAAGGAATAAAGTACATTCTTTTCTCTCACAACATAGCCTTGAATCTTGAAAAGGGATCAAACTTTCACAGGAAGTTGTTTGCATAAAACATATACTATTGTCTCTTGGTATCCATGGGGAATTGGTTCCAGAACTGTCTATAGATACCAAAATCCACAGATGTTGAAGTTCCTGATATAAAATGGCATGGTATTTGCATATAACTTGCGCGTATACCCCCATATATTTTAAATCATCTCTACATTACTTATAACACCAGCTGGGCACAGTGGCTCACGCCTATAATCCCAGCACTTTGGGAGGCTGACGAGGGAAGATTGCTTGAGCTCAGGCGTTTGACACCAGCCCAGGCAACATAGTGAGACCCTCTATTAAAAAAAAAAAAGATTACTTGTAACACCTAATACAATGTAAAATGCTATGTAAATACTTGTTGAACTATATTGTTTATAGCATAATGACAAAAAAAAAAAAAACCCAATATCCATGCTTTTTCAGTACAGATGCATTTTTTACAAATATTTTTGTCTGTGGTTGGTTGAATCCATGGATGCAGAACCCATGGATACAGAGGGCTGACTATGTCTGTGCTGTGTCACTTCAGTGATGTGCATGTGTCAAATTCCAGAGGAAGAGTTTTTTTCAAAAGACAGAAATAATTGTCTTCTGTCATTTATGGTAATGGGTGCCAATAATAATTTTTACTGCATTTTCCCCACAGTTTTGGTTTTCAAGTAATGAACCACACCAATATTCAAGTACATGGTTTTACAAGGATGTTTGTAACATTATGATAATCTCATATTGCTACTTCTATCTAAATGTTATAAACTGTACTAAAACTTTGATTTTCTTAAATTTAAGACATTGCTGCCTGAAGTGGGAAACCCATACTCTCAACAACTCAGAATGATAATGGGTATTATCCAACAAAAGAGGCCATATTCAATGAAGGTAAGAAAACGATTTTATTTTTCCCTTTATTCAAGTGTTAAAAATTTCATTAAACATGTAAAATGCACACCCTATGTTTTTATGAAGTGATCTTTGATTTTAAAAACTCACACCATCACAAATCTAAAATAAAAGTTTAAAAAACCCTCACATTAACCTCTAAGTATATCTACCTACTTATCAGTCACAAACAAACAGCTATTACCATGGGTTAACTATGGGGTATCTTAGTCAGTATTAACTTCATGATTTAATAGCAATTGGTTATCATTAACAGACTTGGAAATGACTTTTCTTCTGGTGCCTAAAATTACTTAATTATAGAAGTATCATTTAGAACATTTGTAAAATTTGATTTATTACAATGTTTAATTTATGATCTCTGAAAAGTTTTGTTATTCTTGTCCTTCCAAGCCCTTCTAGCCTTTTCTGAGTTTGAGTAAAAAAATTTAATATGTCTAGAACCTAAGAAAATTATATCTTGTTGCCACCTTCCAGATACTTACTTGTTTTCCTTCCCAAGCTCAATATTAGAGTCTCCTGGGATCTAGAATGTATAGATGATGATGTGCTGTGTAACACTGCTTACTGAAGAGCTATAAGACACTCACCTGGAGGCACGTGTCTACAAGTGCCAGGGTATTTATGGGGCCAATTGTCTCCTGAAATGTAAATGTGATGTCAATCTAAACCAACATTCGTAACTGTGAAAGTAACTCATGCATGCAAACATCAACTTTAGGTAGAGCTTAGGTAAAATGAACTTAGGTAAATCTGGATGAATATACAACTTTTCTAGAACAGTTTTCACACCACACAGCACCTATGTGGGTTCAGTTTAAGCCTAGAAACATGTAACCAGATCTTGAGTCCAATGAAATACAAATTGAAAGCCACTGGTATTTAGAATGCGTAGCAATAATAATTCACCTTCATCCCAGCTGCAGCAACTGCATCCCTCCAACTGGCCATTTGCAGAGAAGAGGCAGGACTGAGCATGGAGATCATCCTTGTGCTCAGTAGTTCCTCCTTCAGGGAAAAACATTAAACTTTCTCTGCTTTCTCCCACCTGTTCCAACCTCTTACCAAAGTTATGTCAGCTTTGGTTATAAAACCATCTGGGGGTGAGCTTCAAATATTACATGTGAATAAAATATTAAAGACCTGTGTGATAAAACAATTTTAGCTTGAATACTTAAAGAATCAGATTTTCTTATGTATTACCTGCAGATGTATCCATCTGTTCATAGAGTGCTATCTCTATAAAGAATTTGAAATATTTAAAATCCACAGACGTCAGAGTTGAAAGGAATCTGGGAGGTTACCTGGCTTCCTATACCTACCTGCACATCCCAGACATGAAAGTGAGGCTCAAAGGAGCTGACTAGCTTGATCAGGGTCTCACAGCTGGATCATAGCAGATACAGGGCTTGTACTAGCTGCTTAGTCGCCGGGCACTTAGCATTCCACCTTTTCTCTGACACTTGAAAACTGACTCAACAAAGGAAATGAAAACATACTTTTAAAAAAGGGTTAAGATTAAGTAGGAGAAAAGAGTTGGTATGGAAGGATCAAAAATAATAAAATCAAATCTAGAAGGAACTGTTACCTTCCAGATTATGCTAATTACTTTTCCAAAAACTCAGTCCTCTTAGACCTTATTGTCTGATTATTCTCATACATGTGGGGGAACAACAACAAAAAAGATTTCTACCACAGTATGTCTACAGATGGCTGAAACCAAGTGCCTTCCTGATAAATTCTAGTCCTGCCCTGCACGGTTCTCTGCAAATGTTTTTTATTCTCTCTCCTTTCACTTGTATTTCCTAGAGTATTCCTTTACCATTGGCCCTTTTCCACAGTTTACAAGCTGTTCAAATCTACCTTCATAGAAGCTGCCACTTCTCTAAGATTCTGCTTCCCTTTCCTTATTCATTCTACAAGTATTTATTGAATACTGGCAACATCCCAAACATTCTACAACCAAGCTCCTTGAAAAAGTCTCTATTAACTGCTCTTTCCTTCCCATCTCTCCAGTTCTCTGTAAACTGCCAACTTGCTAAAGACAATTGATTCTCAATCCTTTTACAGCATGTACAAGGTTGACTACTTCCTCAAATGCTCTCCTGTCAGCTTTTAAAACATCTCCTGCTCCTGATTCTTCTTTCTCAGTGACTCTTTTTCATTGGCTTCTCTTCATTTATCTGCCACTTAAGAGTTGGTATTCCCCGAAGGTTGTACCATGGCTCTTTTCTCGCTGAACATGTTCTACCTGGGCCTTCCTAATCACTGCCATGCTTTAGCGATTCCCTGTGAGTTAGCCAATCAAAGATGAGATTGGCTTTTGAAGCACATTAATTCTATAAGACCTTTGGTAAGGTGACCCAGAGAATGTCACATTCAGAGTTAGCCAGTCTTCCCTTGGAGAGGGCACACAAGAAGCAAGGAGGTGATAAGCAGTGATTATTTTAATGTTCTCCTCCTACTCTATAGGGCCATCCCCCCCTTCAGAAACGTAAAGTGGGGACATAAAGACGGATCTGCCAATCCGCACCAGCATGCTTTCCTTTTATTGGTGTGGGTGTGCCCTTTGAAGAGACCATCACTGTGTCAAGACAGGCCAACACCACTTCCGTGACTCCACTCCCCTGAGACCTTCCACTATACTTTCTGTGTCATCCAGACACCTGTAGATAGTCAAATGGTGGGGTAGGATATTAATCACTATAGTTTAAAGTTAAGTTTCTCCCAAGGCCGAAATCCAGTCCCTGTTCTACTTACCACCTCAGCTCATAGCCAGACACTTTGTCAGAGGAAGTTGTACAATGAGCACCACACAAAAACAAAAACGAAAACAAACCCAAGTGAATGGCAGCAATAGAAAATACTTCAGATGAGCAACCTGAACTTATTTCTATTAATTTCCATAAAGAAAGTAAATTCTAAAGAAATTGGAACTTCAAGTCTTTCCTCCTTCAGTGTCTTATCCTGCCCAGTCTCAGCCCGAGTTGTGTCAGAGGCTAGACCCACACTGCCCCTACCAATCATGGACAATAGTAAACTTGTAGTGGCATGTGGGAGAGGGTGGATAAAACATAAAATGAAAAGAATCTTGACTTCAGGTTCATCAGGAGGCAAATCTTAAACTTCGGAGCGTGTAGGAGTGGAATCTGCGTATGCACACAGCTATTCCAGTGCCAACTCCCAGTACCTAGAGCTGACATCCAAAAGCCAAGGCATCACACATATCTGCATCCACATGGAATTAGCTGAGTTGCGGCAGCAGCAGTTGTTCTTATGTATTATTTTTACTAGGTCAGGGGCAATTTAAAACTTAATAGACTTGGATCCAGGCCAAAATGTTATAAAAGAAAAAAGCAAGTGGTGGTGACAGAATTATTCTACTTGATAACTAAAAAGCATAGAATGCAAAAGTAGGGAGGGCCTTGCCCTCCTAGCCAAAATTGCACATACCTTCCCCACTGCAGCTGGTGAAGGGGCTAACTGCATGTGCTTCCCTATTGCAGGCCTTTCTGGTGGGTTTACCTCCTGAGAGGAAGAAGTGAGAAGTACCCTGGCTCCTCTTAATTATATAGGAGGCAGGTGGAGAGGCACTGTTGTGCATGTATAGATCAGTTAACCCCACTTGTGGCGCAATAAATATGAAATTCTGACCATTCATATCATCTGCCTTGACTTCCTCAAATAGGAATACAGGTGTAGAAAGAAGGGCTCAAAGTGTTCATGACAAAACTGGCTCTCTTCTGGGCTTCTTCCCTCTGGGCTTCGTCTAGAGGGGCACTCTCCAGTAATGCAAATGCATATGCAATTCTATGTTTTCTGATGACCACATTTAAAAAGAAAAAATTCATTTAAATAATTAATTTAACCCAGTATATCCAAAATACAATTTCTAATGTAATCTGTATCATCAATTATTGAGATATTTTTACATTTTATTTTTCATACTAAGTCTAGAAATCCACTGTGTCTTATATTTACAGTACATCTCAATTTGGATGAGCCACATTTTAAGTGCTCAATAGTATGTGTGGCTGGCTGTTGTACTGGACAACACAGGTCTAGAGAATCATGATGAGCAAAGAACAGAAGTTCTCCCAATTTTCCCTGCATGTTAACCTCTCTAGCATCTCTCCAATCCACCCTCTTTCCACCTCCATTGCTCTAATTCAGAACCTGATCATCTCCCACCCAGACACTTCAAACCACTTCCTATCTAGTGTCCCTGTCTCACGAATGTATTGTACATACTGCTGCCACTTAATTGTCTCATTTCATTCTTCTGCACCTTCACTGGATCACATTTCCTACAGAAGCCCAAACTCATTATTATGATAATTTGTCCCTTTTAGAAGCCTGTGATAATTTACATGCCAGCCATAACTGTATCTCTGGTACATGGTACATGTATTCCAGTATGGGATACTCCCTAGCCCTACCCCTATCCTTTAAGGCTCAGGTGACAGTTACTATCATTGTGAAGCCTTTCCCATAACACTCTGCTTAGGTTTCATTTTTGCCACTTAAAATTGTATGTCTTGGGTTTTGGGGTTTCGGGGTCCAGGCCTCTTTCCACTCTAGGTATTAGGCACTTTCCCATAATCCTCCATGCCTTCACACATAATAGACATTCAATAATGTTTGCTAAAATTGAAATAGACAAAATTGAGACATTTTCAAATAATGTTTATAACCAGGTGCTGTTACTGTTTGGTTTTTTTCCTAGCTCACAATTGTAAAACAGCGAGAACAGCCAGAAATGGTTTTCCGACAGTTCCTGGTAGAAGACAAAGGACTTTATGGAGGCTCTTCTTATGTGGATTTCCTTTGTTGTGTTCACAAGGAAATCTGTCAGCTGCTAAATTAATTGAAACTTCTGTCACTGATGATGTTGCATTTCTAAGGAGATAACCTCCTTCTTGGTGCCTAATTTTCTAGATGATAATAGGCTAGTTTTGATTTCTTGCTCATTTTCAGAATAACCTTCCAGGAAGAGATGGCATTTAGAACTTCAGCTTTGGTGCTCAGGTATAAAGCCAATTAAGGTACAATGGAACCTTAAGGTATAAAGGGAACAGTCTGTTTCTGATTGCACAGTTTCTAATTTTTAAAACTGATGTGGTTTGCATTTCATAAAAGGCAAAGTTTACAGAACCATCAACATTCTGAATTTTCTTTCTTTGTGCTAGACATATAAATTATTTCTCAAACTGTATAGATTTGGGGTAAAAAGTTGTCTCAGTTCCTCTCCCAATTGCAATGAGAAAAAAAAAAAGCTTAATTTTTACATTATACCTAATTTTTTAAAACCATGTAACTCCATTGAACACATTTTTCAACTTAAGGTTTGCATAGCAGACTTTTAATAACCTTGGGATTTATCTGGTAGAACAATATGTGTTCTACTTTTTTTTCATAATTATATATTGTGTATGTTAAAACTATTTTCCAGTTGTTTTGTCTATAAAACTGTCTTTATCAATATGCTTAATGGTTCTTTGTACAATTTGGAAAGTTTCTACCTGTATATAATGGATCTAAACCATATCAATAAATCACTTCATATACTCTTAGTAGGTAGTTTTATTTATTTATTTATTATGTATTTTTAGGTCTTGAGAAATAAGGGTAGTATTCAAAATGTCTTGGCAAAAAGTTGTTTGGGTAGCTCACTAAGATCAAATCAAGAAAACAAAATTTTCTTTTTTTGTTGAGGGCTAAGGAATACTAGGCAATAAATCTAAGAAACATCATAGTGTGCTTGAGAAAGGCATTTCAAAGTTCTCTAATATGTTTTTGTGGGCAAAATAAATAGAAATAGGCTACGTGAAACCCTTATTAATGAATATGACTAAACCTAGGAGAACGATTTTGAGTGATGTCACAAAGGCATCTGCCTCTACCTGCCCTATTCAACTTTGTTATCAATTATATGAATAATAATAGATAAAATATATTGAGTACATATCATGTCCCAAGAACTGCACTATGGTTTTTGTGAACATATGCAGATGTATTCTTCACAGCAACCCTGATCCTGTTATCAACCCCATTTACACATGAAGAAACAGGCTTGACTTAAGTACCCTGTCTCTGATTATATGGCTAGTAAGGTTTATTTATAAATTAGATGTCATGAAGTAGGTAGAAAAACAAATACAGACAGTGACAGGACTAAAATCCCCCCATGTTAGTCAACTGGCATGTTGCTTCAGCATCATCAACTTGGATGAGTTTAACATCATCAGCTTGGATGAGTTTAACGTCATTAACTTGGATGAGTTTAACAAGAAGAAACGTAAGTTCCTAGACTTGTGTCCAAAAAACAAATGCATATGCAGGAGATCGTTCTTAGAAATAACACGTTAGAAAAAGAACTTAGGGAGTTTGCCATTATGAATCACTAGTGGAATGAAAGCAGATATGATCTCAATCTACCTTATTACAAGGATAGGCTGTCAAATGAGCATAGTGATGGTCCCACTCTACTCTGAGGTCAGACCACACCTAGGTGATTGTTCAATTCTAGGCACCATACCCTATGTGGAATAGAAGCACAGAGCACATTCCTTTATTTATTTGAAGGCTGTCTAATGATTGTTCTTTGTGTTCTTTAGGGTATAGAACCAGAACCATTAAATAGACAGGCCGGGCGCAGTGGCTCAAGTCTGTAATCCCAGCACTTTGGGAGGCCGAGGTGGGTGGATCACTTGAGGTCGGGAGTTCCAGACCAGCCTGGCCAACATGGTGAAACCCCATCTCTACTAAAAATACAAAAAATTAGCTGGGCCTGATGGCAGGCACCTGTAATCCCAGCTACTTGGGAGGCTGAGACAGGAGAATTGCTTGAACCCGGGAGGCAGAGGTTGCAGTGAGCTGAGATCACACCATTGCACTCCAGCCTGGAAGACAGAGTGAGACTCAAAAAAAAAAAAAGTGACAAAGTGCTGCTTAACACAAGAAACTTCTAAATAATTAGGTGCTCAAAGAGTATGCCATTGGAAGTAGTATCTTCTCATTTAACAAATACTGATTGCACATTTTCTAGGTGCCAAACACTAGGGGAGAAAACAGCAGCACAAGTAAAGTCCCGACCATCTCTACAATTACAGGAAAGTTCCAGAAATGCCATGAAATGCTACAGTAAGGACCTAGCAGGGTATATATGACCTAGTCTAGCTGGGGGGCAAGGTGTAGTCAGTAAAAATTTTCCAGAGGAAGTTACACTGAAGATTAGACCTGAAAAAATTGTAATCACTTGCCAGGTAATTGGCAATATTGGTAAATATGCCAGCAGAGGAGAAAGTAAGTATGAAGGCTCAGAGTGGAGAGGGCATACATCACCCTCTCAGTAAACTAAAGAACTTAAACTTGGCAGGAGCTATCAAGGAGAGATATTTAAACAGGAGCAGCAGGATCACTCTAGAAAGATCACTTTGGGGTTGTAAGGTGATGTAACTTGCAGCAGACAGACTATTTATGAGGCTATCAGAATAGTTAATTTGAGTTCATGGTGACCTGAAATAAAATAATGGTTTTAGTTGGGAGTGAGGGAATTGGGGGAGAGGTGATGTAAGGGAAGAGAAAGTGTCAGAAAATGATTTGTTTTGAACAACTGGGTACACAGATGATTCTCTGAGAGGAAACAGAAATAAAAACAGCTTGTGTATGTCAGTGTGTATGTGAAGGGTATAGTTCAGATTGTACATATTTAAGGTAGCTTGCAAGCTATCCAAGTGAGATAAACTATAGCACCTAAAAATACGGGTGTGAATCTCAGGAGAGAGCTGTGAGCTAAAGATTTGCAATCCATCTACATGTATATCGAGAAAACGAAGCCAAACAAGTGGCCGAAAAAACTTAGGCTGACTCTCTAGAGTGGGAAGGAAGCAAATCCCTAGGGCAGTCACTAGAAATCTTAAAGGAGACTGGGAAGGGCCAGAGAGGTAAGAAATGAACTTGGCTAGAAGATGTCACAAAGCTCAAGGTAAAAGGGGGGGTACATGAAGAGTGTGGGCAGCCAAGCTACAGGCTTCCAAAAGACAAAGATGAAAATGTTTGTTGGGATTAGTAAAAAGGTCATGGGTCACTTTGGTGAAGAGCAGTTTCTCTAAATTAGTGAGACTAAAGTCTAGATTAGAACAGGTTGAAGAAGTGGGGGCAGAATGGAAGCAACTCAAGAGGGGATGAGCGGGTGGGTCAGAGGAAGAGGGGAGGATCTTTTAGATTTTAAGATTTAAAAAATTTTAAATTTTAAGGGATTTGCCATTTAAATACTGGTGGAAAGAAGCCACCAGCATTATGTTGTGTTTATTGAATTATGTTGAAAAAATACAGATAGAAACAATACTGTACTACAAAGAATGCTGAAGATTGAAGACAGAGAAAAAATATTCAAAAGAGCAAGACCCTTGGAAAACAGAGGGAATATAATATAAATGGTGAAGAAGAAACCCAGTATGTAATGGAAATGCTCCAGTGAGTCCTGAATGACCACTTGCCAAAAATGGTCTAAGTGCTGCTCTGAAATGGTGCTCCCCTTCCCCACACTGGAAGAGGCGGCGGCGCACAATGGCTCACAGCACAGGCTCTGGACCCAGCAACATGGGTTTCTATACTAGTTCCACCACTAGCTGTGTGATCCAGGGCAAGTTAGAAACTTTTCTGTGTCTGTTTCCTCCAGTTTTTTCAAGAATTAAAGTTTATAATGGGCCTTGAACAGCACCTGACACATAGTGCTGCTATTTAAGTGTTCATTGCTGTTACTGTTTTACTAGGTTTTTTACTAAACTTGCTAAGGATCATAAAATCTAGAACTAATCTGACTCCTAATTGGATTTGCTGCTATGCCACCAGTATCATTAATTGACATCTTCCAAATCAAGCTATCTTTAAATGCTATAGAAATTCCAATTAACAGATGGTTTCAGAGATTAGAATAAATTTGCCATATGAGAAACTTGCAGCTTCAACTACTTTAAATGCTAAAAACCAAAACCTCAATAATACATAAAGACAAGAACTTGTATTTCAAATGTTAAGGAATCATTATTTTAAAAAAGAAATGAGTTCACTCACTTTTTGAAGGCACATCTTCGAGGTTACCAAATGGCAACTTTCCTAGAAGGTTCACTTTTAAAAGTCTAACATAATGGTAGTAGACTGAGAATAATTAAGAATCATCTAGACTTGTGTCCAAAAACACAAATGCATATGCAGGAGATCGATCGTTCTTGGAAACAACACATGTTAGAAAAAGAACTTAGGGAGTTTGCCATTATGAATCACTAGTGTGGAATGAAAGCAGATACGATCTTAATCTACCTTTGGCCTCAAAAGACAAGAGAGTACTTGTACCAAAATGAGAAGTTTCAGGGAAAGTCCACCAAATATAATTTTCTAACAGAACTGTTCATAAATGGTTGTTTGGGAAAGTAATCTTCTCATCACTTTTTTTGTTGTTTTTTGAGATAGGGTCTCGCTTTGTTGCGAGGCTGGAGTGCAGTGGCAAGATCATGACTCACTGCAGCCTCAACCTCCTGGGTTCAAGTGATCCTCCTGCCTTGGCCTCCTGAGTATCTGGGACTATAGGCATGTGCCTGGCTAATTTTTTGTAGAAATGCGGTTTCACGTTTCCCACGGTGGTCACAAACTCCTGGGCTCAAGCAAACCTCCCGCCTCAGCCTCCCAAGGTGAATTCCTCCTCTAATGAATAGCAGTTTTCAGACAGTTCAAAGACATATCCCTATAATGTTTCTTGTGCAGGTTAAACTCCCTCAATTTCCAAAATGTCCCCTCATAAACATTTCCAGAGCCACTGTTATCCAAACTAATACATGAGAATCTAGTTTTAAATCACATAAAGAACAAAGTCAATTGGGGAGATAAATTACTCGTGTTTCATTAAGGAAACTTTAAGTGGATTATAGATGCAGTCTCAAAAATACATGAGTTGTGTAAGAATTATTATGGTTTTTTTTTTTTTTTTTTTGGAGATGGAGTCTCACTCTGTTGCCCAGTCTGGAGTGCAGTGGTGCCATCTTGGCTCACTGCAACCTCCGCCTCCCGGGTTCAAGCGATTCTCCTGCCTCAGCCTCCCAAGTAGCTGGGACAACAGGTGCACGCCACCATGCCCGGCTAATTTTTTGTATTTTAGTAGAGACAGGGTTTCACCATTGTTGCCCAGACTGGTCTTGAATTCCTGAGTTCAGGCAATCCGCCTGCCTCAGCCTCCCAAAGTGCTAGGATTATAGGAATGAGCCACTGCGCCCGACCAAGTTGTGTAAGAATTTTTAGGGAATGCTTTTAGATTTTATTTTTCCACTTTTTAATTATTTGAGATGAAGCCTCACTATGTCATCCAGGCTGGTCTCCAGCTTCCACGCTCAAGTAATCCTTCCATTTCAGCCTCCCACACAGCTAGGATTACAGGCCATCATGCCTGGCTTTGATAATTTTTTTTTAAATTATATTACAGGATTACCATTCAACCCATGACTGAGTATATGCCCAAAATAAAATAAATCATTCTACCAAAAAGACACATGCACTCCCATGTTCATAGCAGCACTATTCACAATAGCAAAGACATGGAATCAACCTAGGGTAGTACCCATCGATGGTGGACTGGATAAAGAAAATGTAGTACATATACACCATGGAATACTTCACAGTCATGTGAAAGAATGAAAGCATGTTCTTTGCAACAACATAGATGCA
>NC_045436.1:98335835-98364606 GCF_002776525.5 Piliocolobus tephrosceles | reverse complement strand
TCACACAATATGCCCAGGTAACACATCTGCACATGTATCCCCTGAATTTAAAATAAAAGTTGAAAAAATTATCTTACCAGTTATAAAAACAACTCTTTTGCAATGAGATTTGCAGTTTTAAGACCTTCTGAAGAACAAGACTCTAGTTTTTTAGTCGGTATTTTTCAAGCTGAGGTATTCCTTGGGTGCATGAAAAACTGTTTAAATACACATGATTCATGTTTGAAGAATACAATTTTAGGATACCCAATGGAGTTTAATGTTACCCAGTCAATGTTTAGGGACCCCACCTCATATGCCTATGTGGCAAAAAGGTTATTACCTTTATGAATTAGGGAAGTTTCAAGCAGATATGAATTGCAGCTGTAAACTCTAGTGTGCAAAAAAGTCATGTTTTTAAAATCAATCTAACTGAATCTGAATCTCTATCCCATAGGACTGAAAGGGAATCTTTACTCTCTTTCATCCACACTGATGACTAGTGTCAAAGCGCCCTGTGGCTTCCTGAAGTCCAGGGCTCTCTGCTTCCACACCATGCTTGGGGAAAATGAATGTGTGGTCTGGGCTAAGCTACTTTCCCGGTGAAGCTCCGTGCCACTGAGCTCTTTCCCCATGAGGTTCTCTCCTTGGGCCATTGTTGCTGACCAGCAGCAGTTTCCTAAGACTCCTGGGTGCCACCCCACACCCATCCTCCACCATCCTGTCCCCCCCCCTCACTCTCAGGCAATCTACTGTCTCTGTTATTCACAGGAGAGATATAATCTACTTTTTCCACTTAGGCTATAATTAAACAAGGTGACACGGGTGTAGTTAAATCATTCTCCTTATTTTAACATGTTGCTCTTGGCAGAGAAGTAATTAAAAATTTACATTGTAAGGAAGCAATCAGATTCCTTTAAAGTCAGACCAGGGGAAGTTAGTTCTGTTCAATACCTCTGATAAATGGTAATTCAGTGGAAACTGCTTTGTTTTCTTTATCCCCAAAGATAATGTTCTTTTATTTGAGACAGAGAAAAAGTCTTTGTTAGAAAAACACAGTCCTCTTATGTTATGCAGCAAGAAAGCATCAGCAGAAGGGAAAAGAGCTGACAAGGGAAGGTTATGAAAAATCTCCTGGAAGTTATTTCCAATTATTAAGCAAGCAGCAAGGGAGTAAGGGACTATTTTTGGAGCACTTATTATTATATGCCATACACTGAGAAAGCATACCACTGCCCTTATAAAGCAAATGACAAAAATTAAGTCATTTGCCCAAGCAGCAGGGTAAAAGCTCAGGACTAGGTGAGTAGACAAATGCAGGTATCAGATGAAAAGGCAAGCTTTCTGTTTGAATCAGGATAAAGGAAAGCAATCAGAACTGGGAAAGGTCCCCAAAGAGGTACTGATGCCATCCTGATCCACCATCTTGTCAGCACCATCTGAGGGAGGAGTATGGAATTAAGATTCAAGAAGCTAGTTGGCTGACAGGCTTACATTTGTGTTTACATTTTTCTAAATTTTGCTTTGGAATTATTTTTATAAATATATTTTTAATCATGCATTATCCTTTAATTGAGCTTAATAGTAGAAAAGCAAGCATAATCTTGATTTTTATTTACCATGCTCTAAACCTAGCTTCTTAGACAAAACAATAACTCAACTACCTGTGTAGCTTACATGAATTATGAGCAATATTATTACATTAAATATCTTATTAAGGTACCCACCAAAATACATAAACCTATAAAGTGACAGATAATTCCACAAGACATTTAAGCAATTACTTTGATCATTTAACCAGCATAAACTACTAAACTGGATATATCTGAACAAAATTGTGTTTTGAGGTTTTGTCCACTGCTTTCAAAAGCAACAACAAAATAAACACATACACAGAAAAGGCAGGTTAATGATGCAGCCATTCTCTTATGATAGCCAACAGTTATAAAAATCTGTACAGGTATAGGATTATCTAAAAGGTGTATTTTGTGATAACACAAGCCTAGACCTCTACATTTTCTCCCATTGGACAGATGAATGGCTTGCAGTGACATCATTATATGGCAATTTTAAAGTATTAGTTCACATTTTCAATCTACTGTGTGTTCCAAAGTAAGCGAACTACTTAATATGCTTTCAAAGGTGATAGTTTCCCATCTCAAGCAAGTAACCTTTTTTCCTCTTTTTTTTAGTAAATGTAGTCACACAGTATAAAGCTATAATGCATGCATAATTTAAATATGGATGTTGGCCAGTCGCAGAGGCTCACACCTATAATCCTGACACTTTGGGAGGCCAGGGTAGGCGGATCACTTGAGGTAGGGAGTTTGAGACCAGCCTGGCCAACATGGTGAAACCCTGTCTCTACTAAGAATACTAAAATTAACTGGGTGTGGTGGCGGGCACCTGTAATTCCAGCTACTCAGGAGGCTGAGGCAGGAGAATCGTTTCAACCCTGGAGGCAGAGGTTGCAGTGAGCCAAGATCTCACCACTGCCCTCCAGCCTGGGTAACAGAGCAAGACTGTCTCAAAAAATAAAAATAAAAAATAAAATATGCATGTGGAATTTTGCTAGCCAAATTAATTTAAAATTTTTTAGTTCTATGAATGCAAATGTAAGCAAACATCACAAACTATTTTGTCAACCTCTAAAATGTAGGGAAATGCCACATGAATATCTCAGACTCACCCTCTTCTCTCTGTGGTGACAATTAACTGGAGATGACAAGTGATGTCCACTTTACCCACGATATGAGGTCTCCAGCCCCACTCTTCTCTCTATAGTCGCTATGGCCTGAGACCAAGAGTCAGTGGCCATTTACTAAGGCATTCTATGCTGCTCTGCTCTGCTTTTCTTAGAAAGAAGTTGAGAGAACTCATCAAAGTGAGAAAAAGCACAGATAAATGGATGAAAGTAAATGAGTGAAAATATTTCCATGTCGTTAATATGAAAATAATGTGCTTAAAAAGACAATTATCCCATTAAAAAGTTATTGGCCTGCTTCTCTGATTTATTAATATACTAGAGTCCCATATGCATTTTACATTGTTGACTTCTAGGTTCTCAATTATTTAGAAGTATTTTTGGAAAAACCTACCTTATCTGATTTCAGTTTATTAGCACCTTTAGTTACAGAAACATGAACTCTAACATATACTCAAACTGATCATTTTAATATTTTGTCCAATAGCAGAAAAAGGGTTTACTGGAAAAGGATGTCCCAATTATGTAGATTAAATGAGATAGTTTTTCTCTGTGCATTATAGCTAGCAATACTTATATGAGTAAATGATAGAGTTCTTGAGAGCAGAAGCAATGTGGTTATTTCCAGAAATGAAGTCTTCAGTGGACTCAGTTTGCTGGATAAATCTTCTAATCTTTTGAGAAGTCCTAGATTTATAGCCCCAAAACTGACTATATATACATGAGATCCAAGCAAAAGTTCAGCCGCTATTACCAAACATCAAAGAGAGGATAATGCTAAAGTCACAAATGAACCCTAAGATTACAGGATTGTTCTAAGAAAGACCTTTCACATAAGCAAAGGTTTACGTTTTTAATTGATCACAAAATATGAGACACTTTCAGATCAAAGACTACTATTTAGACTAAGTCCCCAACTGGGCTTTCATTTTGTCAAGTTAATAAGGATTATATTAAACAAATTAGTAAAGTCTGAAACTATACTTCAAAGGCTAAATCTTATGTTCTAAATTCAGGATGAAAACAGTACAGGTTTTAAAATAAGCTGCTGTAACTAAAAGATAATTTAGCAATTAAGATGGGTAGAAAGTATTTTAAAAGACATGAAAAGGAGTCAGCCGTGACACACTGATGCACAATGTAGCTCCCAAGTATCCCACCTTTATACTCTATTAACTTAAATGAAACTATAGCATATCATTGACCTGGCCTCAGAATAAGGGAGATAGGAAATAAGGGCTCATAAAGTGGCTCTACTACTTACCAGAGTATCAGGGCAGAGCTGCTGCAGTAGTGATCCCTCTCAACTCTGGATCTGTGAGCTGGTTGCCATGCCACACTCCTGCTTGATTCTCATTTCCCAGGTTGACACCTTGACCTCTCACATTGTACTGTTTCATGATGACCATATTACATTCTGACTGCCATCACCACAATTCTGTGGTCTAATCTGATTTAGTCGTGTTTGGGTACGGTATTCCACACCATAAAATCTGTTCTACCTGACATCATCAACTACCTGCCCTCTTATTTCTCCACAGTGAAGAAGAGTAAAAAAGTATTCCTACTCAATCAGTACTTTGGGCCTCATAATCCCCCTCCTCTGAAAGGAGGAAGGTCAGTGGGAAAATCGTTCTCACTGGAAATAAATATCAACAGCTGGTTTGGAATACCATGAATTATAATTCTGTAAAAACTCAGACATGCTGATCTTCTAACTTCTAAACTGGGTTATTTCACAATAATTAGCTTCTATCCCCAGTAAGGAATTAGTGCATAAAGCAACTAAAAATTTATTTCTACATAATTTTTTTTTTTGAGACAGAGTCTCACTCTGTCGTCCAGGCTGGAGTGCAGTGGCGCAATCTCGGCTCACTGCAACCTCTACCTCCTGGATTCAGGCAATTCTTCTGCCACAGCCTCCCGAGTACCTGGGATTATAGGTGTGCACCACCATGCCCGGCTCATTTTGTATTTTTAGTAGAGATGGGGTTTCTCCATGTTCTCCATGTTGGTCAAGCTGGTCTCAAACTCCTGACCTCAAGTGATCCACCTGCATCGGCCTCCCAAAGAGCTGGGATTACAGGCATGAGCCACCATGCCCAGTATTTCTACATAATTTTGTGGAATGTAAGACATGTAAATATAAAGATCAAAATTTAGAAGAGGTCAGAGTAATGAAGTTTCATTGGAAACCTTTCCTCAATGAATACATAGTCTATTGCAAAAACAATACCTCAATCTTTACTGAAAGTGAAAGTTAGCAAAACCTAGTGAATCAATTCCATCTTGCTATTAAAAAGACCAGATTCATTGTCAAAGGGATAAATTCTAGGTCTTACGTTCTTTTATCTAGATAATTTGTAATTAGTGAAGTTGAAAATATACCATAATTTCAGCAAAAACCATAATTTCAGCAAAAAAATGCTATCTTGTACTAGACAGTACTAGGCTTTTAAGGATCTCAGCCTTATTTCTTCTATCATTCAGTCCTTATCTTCAAACTGAGTCTTTGGTGGATGTAATATAATATTATCTTAGGTATAATATGAGCACAGAATGGTCATTAAAATCCACCACAGACAAAAAAAAGAGATTGATTTTAGGTCAGTCCTTTTTCAGTTGGTAACAACAGTAATTCTACTTATAGAAAACAGACTCAAATCTCAAAAGTTCAAAGTTTCATTAGAAAAATCATAAAAATAAGAAAAGTATTCATCAAGAATAATAGTATAATTTCATTATCAAATTCATTTAAAACATGAATTACAGTATAGCAAGAGAAGTGACAGCATAAAGTCTTATATAATTTTAAAAACAAACATCACACCATATGGTTTTAATAAACGGCAATAGCAGTTCCAATTTCCAAGCTGTATCCTTAAGTTGAGGGTTTTCTACAGTTGGTTTTACATTAAACTATCTCCATAAGAAGTTTAAAGGTGTATGTCATTTCATCACCAAGTATTTTAGTCCCAAAATGTTTAAACCAAGCATCTGATAATGAGGCGCCTTGTTGTTGCCTCTCTTTTATTTGAGGAATATAAAATTTAAGGTCAATCCCAGTTCAAGTCCACACCAGAGTGCTATCTAGCACATGAATATTTGTCCTCCTTTGCTTCTTAGGAAGCATGATTAGGAGTCGTAGCCACAAAATTGAGATTACGATGATGAACTTTTTTTTTAAAGTCTGCCTACTAAGTTCCATCTCTTCTTTCACCCATCCCTGGAATCTCCACCTCCCCTATCAGATTTAAATTTGAGAAGATGTGATTTTGTTCAAAGTCTCTTAATTTCTTCAGTATTCAAATTATATCTGAGTTTATTTAAAACTCAAAAAAAAAGAAGAAAAAAGCTCACCTCTTTTTATTGTTTCATCAAGAAAATGTTAAAACCCTGACAGAAGCTTACCATCTGTTCCAACCCTATTCTATCAAGGCCCCAAACAGCTCCCCATTTGCTATAGCAGCAGTGACAGGATGTGCATTACCAACTCCTGTCAGCACTAGCATGATACCACAGACTGGATCTTTTTCCATTATTTATTCCCCAAAATTAGCAAAATCCTTTGTAATTAGTTGAAGTCTATCAGAATAAATTCAGTCTCTGAAGATGAAGCTACTTGAATTGTTCCATTCTGTTCATGCACATAACAAAAGGCAGGATTATTCATTCATCCTGAAAAAAAACTAGACAGTGTTTGCAACAACTGCAAGTGAGGCTGGCTAAGACATTCCTGCAGCTCAGAGAAATTAAAGCAAAGTGCAAGCTGGAAGTGAGTTCTAAAGTTAAGTCTCCCACTTGAAATTTAATTACAATAAAGAAGGTTAGAGGAGAATGAATAGGTTCAATGTCTTCAACAATTATCTGGGTGGAAAGCCACCTCTGTGTGCTCCTCCACGGCCCCCTCTAAAGCCACCTCTTTCTCCTCGGAAGTTAGATCGATTTCTTTCTCGTCCACGGCCAGCAGAAGTTCCACCTCTTCCTCCACCTCTGGGAGCTCCACCTCCTCGGTCAGATTTAGATTTGGGAGGAGGTGATTTTGGTCGAAGTCTCTCAATTTCTTCTGTACAACCAGTCAAGTAGGAATTAGGAGCACTGAAATAGGATGCATATGTTTCCGCATTGTAGTTGCTATTTGTAAGTGTTGGTCCAACTGTGAGCCAGCCTGCAATGGAGGAAACAAAGATTATACTTTTTATTTGCAATTCTCTCTTCTATTATTAATTCTTTAGAAGCTAGTTCAAATCCCCAATGCATTCTTAAAGATGTCCCCATCATTCATCCAGTATCCAATATTGATATCTTTTACAGAATAGCACTTAACTGTGGTCATGTTTTAAAGACTTCACAGGTACGTATCTTGTTTTTCCTTCTAGACTGTAATTTTTGTAATATATCCTCTTCATTGTCCCCATCCATGTCCTATCTTTTGTGAGAATAGAACTTAGAGAAAAAAAATCCTATACATTACACTGAGTTTGGGTTTAGTGAAACTGTAATAAATTATATATAATCTTCCTATTTATGTAAATGGTGCTTTTCTGATTAAAATCTTGGAGCCAACTTTTGCTCTACACTTGCTAACTAGAAAATATTCTCAGTTGATAGGTCTGAGAAATTTAACCACTACCATGTTACTCCTACTCATTCCTATCTTTCCATTTCTACTGCCACACTCAAATTTAAGCTCCCCCGCCCTCCCCCTCCGTTTTTTTAACAAGGTCAATACCCTACCATATAACATGTGTCACAGACATACATATATACTGTAATGATCTATAACCTATAGCTTCTCCTCCCTCTAAAAGTGGAAAACCTAAAGCAAAGCTTAAAACATGTCACTTCTCTGCTCAAAAACCTTCCAACTGTTTCCACAAAGCCCAAATTCATAAATATGAAATATAAGATCTTTTACAATGATGGCTGAATGAACTTTCCAATAACACTTCTCATTAATGCTTTTCATGAACCTCTAAGTAAAACAGTGAACTACTATAGTAACTTCTTCTATACTAACCCTTATTTTTGTGCCCATATTATTTTCTTTTCTAACCTGTCAACCTGTTAAAAATCCCACCCTTCAACATCGAACTCAAATATATTTCTTTTTCAAATATAAAATGAAAATTATTTCTTCTTTCTCAGAATCTCCACTGCACATTATACTTCTGTAGGTAAAAAGCTATTTTGTCAATTATATTGCTAGACAGCTCTGCTTCTAATAAGGATATTTTCTGATTAATTAAACAATCTCTAGAATAGAAGGAACTACAAAATTAACTATAAATACCCAATACAGACACCATGCTTTGGGGTTCTTTGGGTGTGGTGACTCTTATAGACACGTCCTTTGCAAGGGTCCCTGAAAATATGCCTCTGGAGCATTACAAGAGACACAGCATTATTTGGGACAGGTCCAATTATCCCTAAGAATTAGGTTATTTATCAGCAAAATTAGGGTTATAATATATCTGCCCCATCATCCTTAGGTTATTTCTTAGAAAAGCAGATGCATCATAAAAAGCTATAAAATGAAAAATATTTCACTAGGATCACATTCTAAAATACAGTAGCCATTTCTGTACAATACTTAGTTCATTGTTTTTTAAAACATTTTTAGTTTCTAACAGTGCACAAATACAATAAGATTTATAATAGTTGAAGAAAAAAAGGTCAATTATACTGTGCCTTTTCTGTATGACCTGACAGATACCATGATCAAGAAGCACATTTCCACACCTGTGGGCTCTCACTGACTATTAAATCTATGAGATTTTTATTTGCTGCCTCCTAGTTTATTTTTTGGCACGTTTGTGGCATTATGGAACACAACACCACAAACAATAACAAACAGAAAATTTAAAGATATAATAAAAATTTAAAGATATAATAAAAATAATACTCTGTCTCCCTTGCTATATTGTCTCTTACATAAAACATAGAAATCTTTGCAGAGTAAACTGGCTGTAGAAGTCCAAGGGACTCCCCTCTCTTCCAAATTCTACACTGCAATATTGTGTTTTACTAGAAATTTGAAAAGTATTACTAAGAACAGAGTAAAGTTTAAAATAAGTCTGGCTTGGGTGTGGTGGCTCACACTTGTAATCCCAGCATTTAGAAGGCCGAGGCGGGTGATCACTTGGGTCAGGAGTTCGAGACCAGCTTGGCCAACATGGTGAAACTTCGTCTCTAATAAACATACAAAAAAATTAGCCAGGCGTGGTGGCACACACCGGTAGTCCCAGCTACTCAGGAGGCTGAATCACTTGAACCCAGGAGGCGGGGGTTGCAGTGAACCAAGATCGTGCCACTGCACTCCAGCCTGGACCACAGAGTGAGACCTTGTCTCAAAAAAAAAAAAAAAAAAAATTGTCTGGCTTCGGAGTGTATTTGACTCACAGTTATCTGTAGACTTTTATTTTAACGCAATGGTAAACGGTATTCCTAAGGTATATGTGAAATACCTTAGGCTATTTCCTTGAGGAAGAAGTGTATTTGAGGAGCAACTTAATAAACTAAGGTCTTTTTTTTCTTTTTTTGAAGGCAGAGTCTTACTCTGCCACCCTGGCCGGGGTACAGTGGCACAATCTCGGCTTACTGCAACCTCCGCCTCCCAGGTTCAAGCGATTCTTCCGCCTCAGCCTCCCAAGTAGCTGAGATTACAGGCACACACCACCACATCCAGCTAATTTTTGTATTTTTAGTAGAGATAAGATTTCACCATGTTGCCCAGGCTGGTCTCAAACTCCTGACCTCAAGTGATCTGCCCACCCCAGCCTCCCAAAGTGCTGGGATTACAGGCGTAAGCCAGAGTGCCTGGCCATAAATTAAGGTCTCTTGAACAGACTCTCAATTGCACATACTATTATTTATATGGCTAACTCCCAAACACCTATACTTCTATCAATCAGATTGTTCTTCCTTATTTTAATGTAGCTAATACTAAATTTTTGCAAGAGTTTCTTTCTTGAAACTCTTGCCTATTCAATTTCTTTCTTTTTATACTAGTAGTTTACAAGTACAAAATTAAACCTTACCCCTAACCTGAATATCAATCTAAAAATACTTCAGATAGAAAGACAGCAAGCAAATCCAAAGAAAGTAGAAAGAAAATTAAAAAGCAGAAATTAATTAAATAAAAATAAACATGCAACAAGGCAATGAGAAGACAGTCACTGAATAGGAGAAAATATTTGCAAAAAACAAATCTGATAAAGTACTATTCTCCAAAATATACAAGTAACTCTTAAACGTCAACAATAAGAAAACAAACAGCCAAATAAAAAACGGGCCAAAGACCTTAAAAGACATCTCACCAAAAAAGGCATACAGATAGCAAATAAGCGTATGAAAAGATGTTCTACATCATACGCCATCAGAAAAATGCAAATTAAAACAACGTGATACCACTACACATGCACTAAAATTGCCAAAATCCTGAACACTGACAACACCAAATGCTGGTGAGGATGCGGAGCAACAGGAACTCTCACTGCCGGTGGAAATGCAAAATGGTACATACACTTCAGAAGACAGTCATGGCAGTTTCTTACAAAATTAAACATATTCTTACCATACAATCCAGCATTTGTGCTCCCTGGCATTTACCCAAAGGAGCCGAAAACTTATGACCACACAAAAACCTGTACACAGATTTCCACTGTAGCTTATTCATAACTGCCAAAACTTGGAAGATGTCCTTCAGTAGGTAAATGGATACATAAACCTTTGTACATCCAATGGAATATTATTCGGCACTAAAAAGAAATGACCTATCAAACCATGAAAAGGAATACAGAAATCTTAAATGCCAATTACCAAATGAAAGAAGCCAATCTAAAAAAGCTACATACTATACAATTCCAACTATATAACATTCTGACAAAGTCAAATTATGGAGACAGTAAAAAGATAAGTGGTTGTCAAGGGTTGTGGGTAGGGATGAATAAGTGGAGCATGGAGGATTTTTAGGACAGTGAAACTATTGAGTATGATCCTATAATGGTGGATAGATGTCATTATACATTTGTCCAAACTCACAGAATTACTACACCAAGAGTGAATCCTAATGTAAACCGTGGACTTTGAGTGATTATGACGTGTCAATGTAGGTTCATCATTTGTAACAAATGTACCACTCTGGTGGGAGATATTGATAATTGGAAAGGTTATGCATGTGTGGGGGCAGACGGTATATGGAAAGTCTCTGTGCCTTCCTCTCAATTTTGCTGTGGACCTGAAACTGTTCATATTTGAAGTACAGCAAGAAAAGGAATCAAATGCATAAGAACTTTATTTTACATAGCACCGTGTCCTATTTCTTGACATGCGCAACCCAAAGAATTATGAAGTTGTTGTTGTTTTAACTGAGGTCCTACCTGGTCGAATTGTACTATCTCTTCCAAATAGATGAAGGCGTCTTCTACCAAGACAAAAATGCTCAATTATATGAAAAATTTCTACAGGTTTTTCTATATTGCCAATTTCAGGTTCTTCTGTGATAATTAAATCAATGTCAACATTAGCATGAATGAAGTCCCCATCTGTGCTACGCTTCACAGTTCCTTTGATCCCCATGAGGCAGTGTTCCTAAATAACAAGAGCAGACCAATTAATCTCTTTTAATCAACAGTCATTCCAAAACCTTTTACATTGATGTCCTCAATTCTAAAACAATCCTCATTTCTCCAAATCTTTGGGATACAGTTTCTCTTTTTTTTGAGACTGGGTCTCACTCTGTCACCCAGGCTGGAGTACAGTGGCACGATCTCAGCTCACTGCAGCCTTGATCTCCTGGGCTCAAGTGATCCCCCTGCCTCAGCCTCCCAAGTAGCTGGGACCACAGGAACATGCCACCACACCTGGCTAATTTTTAAATTTTTTGTAAAGACAGGGTCTCGTCATGTTGCTCAGGCTGGTCTCAAATTCCTGGGCTCAGGTGAACTACCTACCTCGGCCTCCCAAAGCGCAGGGATTACAGAAGTGAGCCACCATTTCTGGTGAGATACAGTTCTATGGGCAACAAAACAACAGGAAAACATGGATCTCTGGATGAGGAAAGACTGCCATGTAAATAGAAAAACTCTTTTCTACACTCTCACTTACAACACTCAATATTTTCAGAATACTTCATTTCTGATCCCAGATGTGTGGATTTTTCCCATACCAAGCAATTCTTCATTTCTTCATTAACACATTCAATTCAATTCTGACACTATCTGTTAGTTAGTGCAGACCCCACAGGTCAAGGGCTGAGAACCACATGATTGCCCCACCTTCAGATACTAATCACAAGTCCAGACTGTCACCTGTGCTTCTGACCAACTGGCTATAAAACAGAGGTTCCCATGACCTCTTCCTCGAGTTAGATCATTTGCTAGAACAACTCAAGGAATTCAAGAAAGCTCTTTACTTACTGTGATCTATTTATTATAAAAGGATACAACTCAAAACAACCAGATGGAAGAGATACATAATGAAAAGTATGGTGCATAGGGCATGGAGCTGTTGTGCCCTTTCCAAGTGGACCACAGTCCCAGAAACTCCACAGGTTCACCAACCCAGAAGCTCTCCAACCTCTGTCTTGGGATTTTTACAGAGGCTTCATTATCTAGGCATGATTCCAGTCCAAAAAAGACTTAATAAGAAAGACCCTCCCACCAGTGGCTCCCTAAAAAGTAAAGAACGAAAACTGTTAAAACCTGATACTAGCAAGGCAGAGTCACAAGAAACAGAAGTTCTCAGGGGTTCTTGTAAAGGAAAAAGAAGGAAAGAAGACAGAAATACGTCTCTAAGCTGGCCAGCTAGAGTTTTGCGGCTCTCTCTTCTTTCTGAACCTAGAAAAATTTTGCGGGTCAGTGTGATCAAAAGCCTTTATCTAATAGAAATATGGCATTTAGGACATAGAGGAATATATACTCCCCTTTTTAGCATGGTGGGGTTGATCTAAGATAATGAATAAAACGTTTTAAAACTAATTTGGATGTATTCCTGTAATGCTCAATGCTATCTTTACAAGTCTAAGAAAAGGACCTTTTTACTAAAGTTAATTAAACAGTATATAGTGATTTGGAAAAGCTTGAGAGAAAGCCATGAAAATTAAAAAAAAACAAATCAGTAAAGGTAATACCTTTGTTCTCTGAAAGACAGCCTTTGGATCTAAAGTCTTAGTCTTCCCAGGATTGTTTTTATTGGTTTTAATCCAACAAATATCTTCACATCTTCTGTAACCCCATTTTCGTAAACACTAGAAACAAAAGAATTTTAAACAGAAACCCTTAACTTAAAGAAATAAACAATACTTACAATAACCAACTAGCATTAAAAAAAAACTTTCTAGAGGCTTCAGACACTATATTCCAAGGTTTCAAGGTAATTTTGTTTCAGTGTAGAATATAAAAAGAAATGCCAGTTTTTAAATATATAGCCATAATACGGAATACATATATCTTTTGGATACAACGTCACATATATAGTTAAATATCAAAACATAGAAAGGATTACATCATCTCCCAATTCTACATTCTATTGTCATCAATGGACACGGGGTTTTAAACTGTAAGCACTCAGACCTTCTGTAATCACAAAATAATCCAAAACACAATTTGACTCCCACCACCTCAATATTCTATTCTCTGACAAAGTTATACACCGTTGAAAATTTTCTAAATGCTAACTTCAAATGAGAGTCTTATAAAACCTTATTTCTGTATTTAATACAACTGTAAAAATGTTCAAACTTAAAATTGCTACATGTATCTGTTTGTTGGGTAAAATGGTACTTTCATCTCTACATAATCTAGAAAATAGAGATGTGAACCTTAATGACCTAGAAGCTGTTATACATTAACATAAAACAAATACCAGCTAAATGATTGCTCACAGTGACATCTGAAAGTCTACCATATGCTAGTGCTGCGTAGCTGCTGGGAATAAAAACATGAATAAGACACAGTCCCTATCCCCATCAACTTAAGAGTAAAGGAGGGAAAAATAAATAAATAAGTACAGTATTGCTGGTATGATGATCAAGTACATATAAAGATATAGTAGAGGGGGGTTGGGGACTAGGGGAGGGATAGCATTAGGAGAAATATCTAATGTAGATTACAGGTTGATGGGTGCAGCAAACCACCATGGCACGTGTATACCTACATAATGAACCTGCATGTTCTGCACATGTATCCCAGAACTTAAAGTATAATTTAAAAAAAAAACAAAAACTTTCCAACAAGCTTCCTTTCCGCCACAGGAAATCCTGTTGGGAGGTCCCCCTGAACAACAACAACAAAAAGATATAGTAGAGTATAAAACATACACTTTTCAGGAATGCTTATTGGGTAATATAAGATAACAATCAAAATGAAACTTAGAATTTTATTTTATTTTATTAATTAATTTATTTATTTAGAGACAGAGTCTCACCTAGGCTGGAGTTCAGTGGTGTAATCTTCACTCACTACAACCTCCGCCTCCCAGGTTCAAGCAATTCTCATGCCTCAGCTTCCCATGTGGCTGGGACCACAAGCATGTGCCACCATGCCACACTAATTTTTGTATTTTTAGTAGAGATGGGGTTTCACCATGCTGGCCAGGCTGGTCTTGAACTCCTGGCCTCAAGTGATCTGCCCGCCTCTGTCTCTCAAAGTGCTGGGATGACAGATATGAGCCACTGCATCCAGCAGAGTTTTATTTTAAAATCTCCAAAATCAAGATCAATATGTGTTCCTGTTACTAAATATTTATTTTGCACCAGGTGTCATTAACATCACTATGACCTAAATTCTACATGCCCTAATCCACTAATTTATCAAAAGCTCATGAGTATTTCTCATGCTGAATTATTTTTTTAAATCTTAAATCATTTTTCACCAAACTCTCACCAGTATGATAAACTGCTGCATAAGCAAATAAGATAAAAACCTCCTGGATGGCTACTCAGGAGGCTGAAGCAGGAGAATTGTTTCAACTGGGAGGCAGGGTTTTACAGTGAGCCAAGATAGCACCACTGCACTCCAGCATGGGCAACAAAGCAAGGCTCTGTCTCAAAAGGAAAAAAATAAAAAATAAAAATCTCCTAATAATTTTCAATCTAATTTGGGGAATGAGAAAGATCAAAGTCAGATATTAAAGTTAAAGTAAATACTAATATACCTATAAAAACATATGTTTCGCTCTTACTTTTCTACAGCATCTTGAAGAGCCACCACCAAAAAAATGGAGATATTCAACTGAAATACAGTTATAGTCTACCTTGGAGTTAATAAATAATAGAAGCAGTGATGTTACCCAACAGCCTTACTATTTATATAAAGAATATAAAGTAATTGTAGAATTTCAGAATTTGGGCACAGTCTTATTTCCATATAATCATACTTGTTATCTCATATAATCCTACTTAAATTTTTCAACTGTCAAATGGATACCTCCCCAAACTGGAATGATTAAATGAGATAGTTTGGTGTATAGTAAGTAATATGTCATAAAAATTAAAAGTGTCAACCAATAAAATGTGACAAAACTGAGACCCTCAAGAGTATGTTTTTGCCCAAAGTCTTACTGTTGCATAGCAGACAAATTGAGAGCAAAATTAAGACTCCTGATACCTAGTCATAATATTGTTATTCCTGTTTAGAACAGCATATATATTATTTTGTTCCTTTTGGCCAGGGCCAATGAGGCCCAGGAATGGTGGCTCATGCCTGTAATCCCAACACTTTGGGAGGCTGAGGTGGGAGGATCCCTTGAGCCTAGGAGTTTGAGGCCAGCCTGGGCAACATAAAAAGACCTAATCTCTGCAAATACTAAAAAAAATTAGCCAGGGGTAGTGTTGTGCCTGTGGTCCCAGCTATTAGGAGGCTGAGGTGGGAAAACTGCTTGAGTCCAGGAGGTCGAGGCTGCAGTAAGCCACGACTGTGCCACTGCACTCTAGCCTGGGCAATAGAGTTAGTACCTTGTCTCAAAAAAGAAAAAAAAAACCTCCAATACAAAAATAAATAAATAAATAAAGCTCTGAAATACAATTAAATATTAGATACTTAAAATAAGTTCAGGTATTATAACTTCTTTCTCATTCATTCATGTCTTCCATATGCTGTGTTACTTTTCCAATTTTATTTGACTTCCATTTGGATTTCAGGCGCCAATGCTCCTGAATACTTTCAGCTACTCATAGAATACTTTTTAGCTACTCATAAAGAATTGTAAATGACACCAAGCAGCTCATTTTTGAGGTATAATTTGGAGTTTCAAATCTTTAAGCTGTTCTCTTCCTGTACTTGTAATGAAGCGTCTTTTGAAAGAGCTACACATTTATCCCTAGTGCTGGTTAACTAACTTACAAGTATTGCCTTTCTTACGTTCTTTTCTGGAAATTTTTTTTCTCAGTATTTTAGAATTATTTAAGAAACAAAGGAAAAAATAACATCCACTTTCAAACATCCTACGCAACACACTGTTGTATTTTTTTCTTATTAATTTAAAAATCCACTTTATAAAAGCACCATCTTACCACTCTTCCAAGGTCCAGCCCCTCCCCAGAACCACACCAGAGAAAAATAAATGATCGAGGTGCTGCAATCTCATCAATTTCTAACTTCATAATCTGTAAGAAATCAAAACAATATTGCATAAAAGTATTTTGTTTCCCATTCATCCTAAATCCAAAAGAACAACAATTAAGATTAGGATAGATGTGTTCTTTAAGTGTATTAGTTTCCATTAGGAACTATAATAGAAAATAAACATTATCCTTAAAATTACTTGTTCTATTGTTTTGTTACTTTATATACAAACAACATACACACGTGTGCTCATATATACATATATACACTTGCTTTTATATGGAAAGAGCTTATAGGAAACAAAAGCTATAGAATTATGGAATATTTTAAGATGGAGCTTGAGAGAGATTCTCCAGCAATGTTTTATCATTTACTGAAAAAGAATGAAGCACTTAACTGAGCCCAAAGTTAGGGACAAAATTAAAATAAAATATAGCAATAAATGTTTCGGGAGGACTGTGATATCCAGTATCTACAGAAGAACTTCTCAATAAATCAATATACATATTTTCTTACAATTACTACTTAAAGTCTGAAATGCTAAAAAAAAAAAAAAAAATTATTCTCTTTTGACACTAATTCTAAAAGTTAAGTGTTGGTACTTTGATTAAATGTTTGTGTTCTTAAGTAAAACACAATGACCACTACTGACCCCTCTAACATGAAAAAGAATACCTGTGAAACCCAAACACTTTTCTTATTTACATTTTGTTATTACGTTAACTACTGGCACTTTCTTTAGGATAATATCTCATAAAAGTTAAAGAGCTTAGGGCTCTGGGGCCAGACAAAATTTTTCAATATGCCAGCCAGAGCTGAAGTACAGTGAAATTAAACTGAAATCAAGAATCTGCATATAAAATAGAATTTCTTTATTTTAAAAACTGTATTAGTTTATTATATGTAATTGAAGCCTTTGTACCTCACTGCGGAAACCTCATGGATTGGTTAGAGAAAACAAAGTTCTGCCTAATTATTAATAAAGGACATAATCAGATTGCTTAAATTTTTTCTTTTGATTAAACTGACAAAAAATGGTTTTTAATATTAATATTCAACTTTAATGAGGATATGGTTAACTAGACATTCTTAAACACTACTAAAAGGAATGTAAATTTATACCTATCTGGAAAACTTATCTGCAATAAATATCAAGAGCATTAAGTCTTTAATCTTACGTCTTAGAAAGACGTAGAAATACTACATTCTGTGCACTTTTCTGATTTTTCAACAATAAATACAAGTAACACTTTAAACAGGGAAGGGGAAAAACTTTTACATTATAGGAGACATACAAATGTAAATAAAAGTGCTAGGAGTATTAAAGCTAATAGGAAAAGCTTCAAGGAAGAGGAAGAGTTAGAGGTAAATCTTGGAAAAATAGATATGATTAAGAGTAGTAACTACCATTAACTCAGAAAGGGACATGCAAGGATTCCCATCTGTTTTCTAAGAAACATGTCTTCCAGTTTCAGCCCCTTCCTTGCCCCACATCTTTTCTAGAAGTGCAGGACGCTCCTAGTTACACTCTCCTTGAAACTCACTGTTCCTTTGGTTTCCATTACATTCATACTCTCCTGGTTCTCTTCATTCATCACTAAATAACTCGTTTTTAAATTTATTTTATACGTAGTATTTAATTGTAAATGTTTTCCCAGGTTTTACTGTCAGTCCACATTTTTATACTGAGACACAATCCCAGGATAAACTCATCTATTTGCATGGATTTTATGTGATAATCCTCTATAATATGTATTTTGAAACCAGATCTGCCTGTCCTTAAAGAGTTTCATATTCTATTCCTATGACCTCTTCTATTTGAATGTCTCACATATACCTAGAAATCAACTTATTCAATATTATTTAACCTTTCTAATCCCCTTGTCTTCTGAAACTCACTCTCAGTTGGTGATAATTCAACCCACCTATCCCAAGATAGAGACCATGAATTATCCTTAACTCTTTCCCTCATCCCAATCACTCAATCTTACCAAATCTACCTCCTAAACATTACTGAAGTTATCACCTTCTTTCCATGCCTACTCTTACCCTAATTCAGGGTCGCTTCATCTCAGCATTACATTACTCTAAGAAGGAGTCTTCTAATTGCTCTCCTTTTTCCAGAATTCTTCTTGTTTTTTGAGATGGAGTCTTGCTCTGTCGCCCAGGCTGGAGCACAATGGCGCAATCTCGACTCACTGTAACCTTTGCCTCCCAGGTTCAAGTGATTCTCCTGCCTCAGCCTCCCAAGTAGCTGGGACAACAGGTGCATGCCACCACGCCCGGCTAATTTTTATATTTTTAGTAGAGATGGGGTTTCACCATGTTGATCAGGCTGCTCTCAAACTCCAGACCTCGTGATCCACCCGCCTCGCCTCCCAAAGTGCTGGGATTACAGGCATGAGCCACCACGCCCAGCCATTTTTCCAGAATTCTTTCCCAGACTCTATCCCAGCTTCCAAACACCAATCTGACCTTTTTACTAAACTGGTTAAAGACGTATTAATGTCTTCAGAATAAAAGTCCAAACTTCTGACACATCACCTCAAGATAGTCCCAATCTGTGTTCCAACAATACCAACCTACATACTGGACCTTCACCCCACAACCAGATAGTCATTTGCCTCCATCCCTTCTGTTCTTGTTGTTCCTTGTGCTTGTAAGCCCCGTCCCACATCTTTCTTGACTAATTCTAACTAATCTATTTCTATTGTTCAGGTGTCACCTCCTCTGTGTTCACATGTCCCATCTACCCAGGCTTGGTCAGTTGTTCTCATGTCATCTTATGCAAGACTCTATTATTTAATCAACAAAATTGTGATTATGTGTCCATAAAGGCTATTTATCCATACTTTACTACACTGTAAATGGTTTAAAGAGTAGAAATCATGTTTTTATATATATAAACAAACTCTGATGTTTACTGAAACTAATCAAATGCAGAATGAATTATGAGTCATTCTGTTTTTAAACTTTTCTAGCTATATAGCCAAGGGCTCTAAGACCAAAATTGTAAGTCTTCTACAGCCTATTTGCTTATTATCTGCTCAATGTTCAATTTCTGCCTCGAGAAGAAGAATCAAATTAAAGATAATGTAATATTGGTCAATATACCTTGGACCTTCAGCTATAATGTACACTATAAATCTATATTTATAATCCCTACAAAAGTAGGGATGACATTTATTATCTCATTTTCTGACCAAATAAACATATTCATTTGAAAATAAATAATTCATTACAACGTAGAAAGTTTCATCATACGTCATCCCAAGTCCAGCACTTTTCATTAGCAGTGATGCCAGTTTCTCTGTAATATTCTTCTAAAGGGGGTTCCAGAAGAATCACATCAAATTTGGGTGTTAGTTCTCTGATGTCAAAGGCTTCTATATCGGCTTGTAAGTACCTATTTGATTAAAGCATAAAAAATGAGATTTTTTAAAAAAAGCTTTTTAAATAAGATTTTCAAGTACCTTAACAGATGGTAATGAAAGAAATGTCTTAGATATCACTAAACATTATTACTAAACACTATTTACAAAGTAATCAGTAAGTTAATTATTAAAGGCCTTTTTATTGAGAGTCTTTTTTTCTTCAGTATAGACTTAAACCATCTACCAGTGATCTTTCTTAAGTCATGAATTAAACTACATAGTAAAATTCCTATTATTCCCCATGTACACCCAGAATATATTCTTCTCTCAATATTAAAAATCCATACTCAGATGTGTCTCTGAACCCCTTTCCATTCTCATCTGAATTTTCTAATGTCATATTGTTTTATTCTCAATTGTTTAGTTAGAAAATCCATTTCTCTGTAAGCTTTACATGCTTCCTCCTAAAACACAGTTTTCATATAATTTTCTTTTATTAGTTTTTTCATTAGTAAAAATGTTTCTATTAAGTCTTTTCATGCTACCTAATATAAGTTAGTACTGGCCTTTACTGAAAAGATATTTTCACAAAGCATGAAAATATTCTAAATTTAAATTTAAAATGCTTTAAATGTAAATGGGTTTTCATGGTTTTTTTTTTTTTAAGACAAGGTCTCACTATATTGCTCAGGATGAATGCAGTGGCTATTCACAGGCCTGATCATAGAGTACTACAACCTCAAACTCCTGGGCTCAAGTGATCTTCCCACCTGAACATCTCATTAAAGGTATATTTTAGGCCACGCATGGTGACTCATGCCTATAATACCAACATTTTGGGAGGCCAAGGTGGGAGGATCAATTGACCCCAGAAATTTGAGACCAGCCTAGGCAACACAGTGAGACCCTGTCTCTATGTAAATAAATAAATAAATAAGCAAGCAAGTAAAGGTGTATTTTAAAATACGACGAATATTAGAGTATACTTAGACTTCCTCTCCACATACTAAGACATTCTGTAGTGCTTCTTATGACTTACAGAATACTTTTTTTTTTTTTTGAGAAAGTGTCTCACTGTGTCACCAGGCTGGAGTGCAGTGGCACAATCTCGGCTCACTGCAAGCTCTGCCTCCCTACAGGCATGTGCTACCACACCCAGCTAACTTTCATATTTTTAGTAGAGACAGGGTTTCACTATGTTGGCCAGCACCGTCTCAATCTCTTGCTCTCGTGATCCACCCACCTCGGCCTCCCAAAGTGCTGGGATTACAGGTGTGAGCCACCGCACCTGGCCCAAAACACATTTCATCATATCGTTAAATGTACAAAACATTTAAAGCTAACTAAATCCTCCAATTTTAAAGATCTCATATACATTTCTGAGGAAAATATTATTCTGTTTAGCAAGGTTAAAATGAATTATCATATTCCAAATTGTTAAGAATAGTATCTCAGAATGCTAAGCTGTTATTAGTATTTGTTTTCTTCTTTTCCTGAATCTACACTTTCTACGCTTTCTTTAACAAACAAATTACTTGACAAGATATCATTTAAAGGCATTTTAAGTAAGTTATCAAGAATATGGAGTCTTATTCTGTCATCCAGGCTAAAGTGCAATCAAGCGATCTCAGCTCACTGCAACCTCTGCCTCCCAGGTTCAAATGATTCTCCTGCCTCAGCCTCCTGAGTAGCTGGGATTACAGGCATGTGCCACCATGCCCGGCTAATTTTTGCATTTTTAGTAGAGATGAAGTTTCAGCATGTTGGCCAGGCT
Organism: Piliocolobus tephrosceles; assembly: GCF_002776525.5. Lineage (NCBI taxonomy): Eukaryota > Metazoa > Chordata > Mammalia > Primates > Cercopithecidae > Piliocolobus > Piliocolobus tephrosceles. The sequence goes on along the minus strand of NC_045436.1, from coordinate 98,343,210 downwards.
GGTCTCAAACTCCTGACCTCAGATGATCCACCTGCCTCAGCCTCCCAAAGTGCTGGGATTAGAGGCGTGAGCCACCGTGCCTGGCTTGGATGACTTTTAAGAAGAAAAAATATTTAGAAGCACTTTAAGCAAATTATCTGAAAAGCTGAAAAAAAAAAAACTGAGAGCCCACTGTGAAGTCAGCACCAGAGTTTCAAATCAACATTTTTGCTATAATGAAGAAATAGGGCTCGGTGAGGTGGCTCACGCCTGTAATTCCAGCACTTTGAGGCTGAGGGGGGCAAATCACCCGAGGTCAGGAGTTTGAGACCAGCCTGGGCAACATGGTGAAACCCCGTCTCTACTAAAAATACAAAAATTAGCCAGGCATGGTGGTGTGTGCCAAAAATTAGCCAGGCATGGTGGTACATGCCTGTAATCCCAGCTCTTCAGAATGCTGAGGCATGAGAATCGCTTGAACCCAGGAGGCGGAGGTTACAGTGAGCTGAGATGACGCGACTGCTCTCCACACCGCAGTCTGGGCAACAGAGCGAGAATCCATCTCAAAAAAGAAAAATAGAGCCAGGAGTGAAATGCCTGTAGTCCAGCCGAGGTGGGAGGATTGCTTGAGCCCAGGAGATGGACACAAGCCTGGACAACATAATGAGACCCAGTCTTTAAAAGACAAAAAAGCAGAGAGAAGAAACAGAGTAATAAAGCATGTTAACGTGAGTGTTGAATTTAGGAAAAAGAAAAAAGTTACAGGATAAACAAATTGCTATTTTAAGCCTGAGTTGCGAATAAACAGTAATTGAATAAAAACACTTACATAGGAGGAGTGTTAGATTTAGCTATTAACTCATCCTTTAGCCTGATGAGCTCCCTCAGTTTAGGATATTCTTCAAATCTGTCAGCTAAACCTGAACAGAAAAAATAGTAAATTCTAAATTCAACTCAACTGAAGTTAGTATCAGTAATTCAAAAGTTATGAGCCCTTTCAAGAAAACAAAAGAATACATATACCACTTGACTCATATCTTTTAAGAAAGCTTAATTTCTAATAATTTTAAATAATATGTATGCAGATTTCATAACTAATGACATGCAAGTAAAAATCCAGATGTTCTAAAACCCAGTCCAAGTCAATAAGCCACTCAATCACATATTTATTAAGTTAAACAATCACCCCTAGCATCCAGTTTAACATTCAGGGGAAAAAAAACAAAACAAAAAAACTACCTTTCTTGTGTGATTTTCCCCCCTTCCTCTTAGCTAAAAAAAACAAAACAAAACAAAAAAACCAAAAAAACCTTCTCCTAAAGAACCTGATTAAGATTTGTACTTAATTTCTTTGATAGTTATTCAAAGCAAAGACAGTAAGTGTTTCTTCCCAAACGGGAAGCATATTTATAACAACATAAATTATATGAACTTCCTAATTTAAAAACCAAAAATACAAATATTAGTAACTTTAACATCAAAGAAAAAAAGAGAAAGAGTTTATAAAGCTTCCTCAATCAGTGGTTGCAGATCACATTTCAAATAAAATGAATTTGAAGATTTTATTATAGTCAAGTTTCAAGACAGCAGAGTCAGCTTCTAATCATCTACAAAACAGAAGGCACAACTTTTCCTCAATCTGTAATAGCTTTCTAAGTATGTTTTCTTTGCCTTCGGGAGGCAGGTATCCTAAGAGCAGAGCAGTTTATCTCTAAATCTGGTTATACAATTTAACCACAAATATTTATGCTACATCTACATTTTGCTTACAAAAACATTAAAATTGGTTTCTCTACTTCAAGAGTAATGTTGCTTCCAAGTAACAAAGGAAAAACTAAATTTGATTATATCAAAAATAGAATGTTTGTGCTACAAAATATACTATCAAGAAAGTGACCCACAGAATGCGAGAAAATATGTGCAAATTATTCATCAGGTAAGAGACTTGTACTCAGAATATGTAAAAAGTACACACCCACACCCACACACAAAGAGAATATATAAGACTGTTGTTATTCAACAGTAAAAAGACAGTGAAACAATTTAAAAATACATAAAGTATTAGGATATCTCTCTAAAAAAGATATTTAAATGGCCAATAAGCATATAAAAAGATGCTCAGTATCATTAGTCACTAGGCAAATGCAAATCAAAACTACAATAAAATACCACTTCACACTTACTAGGATGGCTACCATAAAAAACAGATAATAGTAAGTGCCCAAGATGTGAGGAAACTGGAACCATCATACATTGTTAGTAAAAAATGTAAAATGGTGCAGCTGCTTGGAAAAACACTTGAGTAGTTGTTAGAAAGGTAAACATATATAATGGCATATTACTTGGCAATTTAAAAACATGAACTACAGGCACATGCTTCAACATCAATGACCCTTAAAAACAGGCTAAGTGAAAGAAGCCAGTGACAAACCACCACACATTGTATAATTTCATTTACATGAAATGTCCAAAATAGGTAAATGTATAGAAATATAAAGTAGATCAGTAGATACCTAAGGCTGAGAAGGGGTAGAGGAGAGAGAGGAAATGGGGACTGACTGCTAATGGGTACAGGGCTTCCTTAGGGGAGATGCAAATGTTCTAATATAGATTGTGGTAACAGTTGCACAACCCTGTGGATACATTAAAGAAAAACACTGAATTATACTCTTTAAGTGAGTGAATTGTACAGTATATAAGTATTATCTCAATAAATCTGTCTAAAACGCAAGAATAGGCATAGTACCAAACTGGAGCCAAAAAGAAACAAACAAAAAAATAGTAATATTGATTGACAGAAAAAGAAGGTATACCGGGCCGGCGCAATGGCTTACGCCTGTAATCTCAGCACTTTGGGAGGCCGAGGCAGGCAGATCACCTAAGGTCAGGTGTTTAGAGACCAACCTGGCCAACATGGTGAAACCTTGTCTCTACTAAAAATATAAAAATTATCCAGGTGCGGTGGCAGGTACCTGTAATCCCAGTTACTCGGGAGGCTGAGGCAGGAGAATCGCTTGAATCCGGGAGGCAGAGGTTACAGTGAGCCAAGATCTCCCTACTGCACTCCAGCCTGGGCAACAGAGCAAGGCTCTGTCTCAAAAAAAGAAAAAAAAAGAAAGAAAGAAAAAGAAAAGAAAAAGAAGGTATATCAGGAGCACTGAGAACAAAAAAAAGATGTCAAGCTGGGAAAAATAATTTTGTTAGAAATATTCACAAAGTGGATAAATTACATGCATGTAATTGAGAGTCAGCAATAGCGTATTCCAAACAAATCTGACATACCTACATCCCTGATGAAATTCTGAGGTCTATGTCCAGTGTCTACAAAATGTTGACAGTAATCATTATGGGGATTTAAGCTCTGTGTCCCCTAAATTAAAAAACAAAATTAAATTTGTAACATGCACTGTAATGGCAGATAAATTATCTCTACTTTGTTTTCTATTACAAGGTCATACAAAATGCAGTCAATTGATAGATTTAAAAATTAGTAATATTTGAAAATATGACTAAAATTATTACTTTTCAGTAGCTACTGATATTAATATACCTTTATCTCACACTAGCCAAATATCAGAAGACTATTTCATGAGTAATTTTAAATAATCTTTATTTCATAACAATGATCCTTCAATAATTGAAAAATATCTTGAAGACAAATAGGTATTTAAAATCTTTTCAGGTATAGAGCTTAAATGTGATGAGTTACAAAATTTGAAAATTATTTATTTTACCTTAAGAAAAGTACTAGAATCTTTGTAAATCTCTTCTTCATATGGCAAATTTTCTTCCTCCTGTTGCATTTCTAGTTCATCCTTGAAAAACATAAGATTAAGTAAATGTTTTACAAATAGGGGCTATTTCTCTAATTATCACATCTTGATTAAAACTCAACATAAATACTTTATTTCCTTAAGATTTAATAAATGTTTTAAATTAGCACTGAAGTCAAACATTGAAGTCTTTGCTTTCCCATCATTAGATCTAGCTAGTTGATTATTTTCATTAAAAAATTTCCTATCATAAATAATAATTACTATAACTACTATTTTGTTGATTGATTTGTCTAAAACTATTTATCTCATATACAATACTATAAACGTTAGAGTCTAGTTTGAGTCATGAAAGATATGACCACCAATGTTGCAATTTTATTTCCATTAGATTAAACCATATGAAACTGCTATGCTTATAGGTCAAAAAGGTTAGAATATCAGCAACTGCATATGGTTCCACCTAAAATAATCACAAGCATTTAAGTTACGTATTATCAGAACTGCAACATATAAGACATTATTCGCGAAATTAGGTATTATTTCACTGAACTTTCTAGAGATTTTATTGAAACCATACATTCTTATCTCTATTATATACAATTAACTTGAAAAAAACAGAAGTAAGTTTTTTGGACTATAATACTTTCAACTATTTCAACTAAATATTGCAACTACAAGTTAGAAGTTGGGTTTTCCTTGAGGCTCTTTCAGAAATATTTCTACAATGTAGTCTAGGCCATAAATCCTAAAAATATCTTGATTGTATTACCCAATATTGTTAACATGGAATAACAACTCCTCAAAAAAAGACTACTGCAGCGTCTCAAAATCTGATCCAATCAATTACCCAAAGTTTTGTGGTTTTTTTTTTCTTTTTTTTTGAGACAGAGTCACTCTGTTGCCCAGGCTGGAGTGCAGTGGGATGGTCTCGGCTCACTGCAACCTCTGCCTCCCAGGTTCAAGCAATTCTCCTGCCTCAGCTACCTGAGTAGCTGGGATTACAGGCATGGGCCACCATGCCCAGCTGACTTTTTGTATTTTTAGTAGAGACAGGGTTTCATCACATTAGCCAGGAGGGTCTTGAACTCCTAACCTTACGTGATCTGCACGTCTTGGCCTCCCAAAGTGCTTGGATTACAAGCGTGAGGCACCACACCGGGCCCAAAGTTTATGATACACTTATATCCTCAGTTGTCTTTAAGAATATTATTGCCTAGTGCTGATTAGGCACTATAGCTCATGCCTACAATCCCAGCACTTTGGGAAGTCAAGGCAGGTGGATCATGAGGTCAGGAGTTCGAGACAAGCCTGGTCAATATGGTAAAACCCCATCTCTACTAAAAATACAAAAATTAGCCAGGTGTGGTGGTGCGTGCCTGTAGTCCCAGCTACCCGGGAGGCTGAGGCAGAAGAATAGCTTGAAACCAGGAGGCGGAGGTTGCAATGGGCTGAGATCATGCCACTTCACTCCAGCCTGGGCAACAAGAGTGAGACTCCATCTCAAAAAAAAAAAAAAAAATATATATATATATATATATATAAAATTACCTAGTTCTTACCAGACATTATGCTAAAACCTAGTTCTTACCAGACATTATGCTAAGTGCTTCATATACATAATCTAATTTAATCCATACAACTCTTGCATTAAGAAAAGAAAATTGGCCAGGCATAGTGGTTCACACCTGTAATCCCAGCACTTTGGGAGGCCAAGGTGGGTGGATCATGAGGTCAAGAGATCGAGACCATGCTGGCCAACATGTGAAACCCCATCTCTACTAAAAATAACAAAAAATAGCTGAGCATGGTGGTGCACACCTGTAGTCCCAGGTACTTAGGAGGCTGAGGCAGAATAATCCCTTAGAACCCAGGAGGCGGAGGTTGCAGTGAGCCAAGATTGTGCGATTGCACTCCAGCCTGGCGACAGAGCAAGACTTCGTCTCAAAAGAAAAAAAAAAAAAAGAAAAAGAAAAAGATAAGAAAACTGATGCAATGGTCTTACTGTAAACGGTGATAACATACACCACTGATAATTATTTGAGCACATATTAAAATGAGGCTTTTCATCAAATTGGTTTTCCTAAATATGAATCTATCATTTGAATTTATGTTCTCTTTGACCATAAACTTATTTCACTCTCTACTTGCCTTATATTCTTCCATTTTGTCTTCATCTGTCTCTCCTTCATCCAGATACTTACGTTTCGTATTTGGAGCAGAAGTATCATAGGAAGCCCTGAAAAATAAATAGAAATATTACTCACAAACATATACAAGATGCATAAAAGTATCTATTAATAATAATAATAAACAGATTATAAAAAAGAACAAGACAAATTTTTCCTGATTAAAGAGTATCTATTTACCCAGTTTATAAGTCATCCAAAATGTCAAATAACTTGATGATAATTCTGTGCTTCATTTTCATGAGAAAGCAACCAAATGAGAAAATAAGCTGCTGTAAGTGATATATGGAAAAGAAACTTATATAGTATGTATTATTTTAATCTGTTTTGAGCAAAACAGATGTCCAAATTGAAAACTAGAATAACGAAAAAATTTTGAAATGCTTTCTGAACTATCAAATAAATACCACTTTTAGGGTAAAGTATATTTCCTTTTATAAAAATTTCTAGGCTGGGCATGGTGGCTCATGTCTGCAATCCCAGCACTTTGGGAGGCCGAGACAGGCGGATCACAAAGTCAAGAGATCGAAACCAGCCTGGCCAACATGATGAAATCCCATGTTTACTAAAAATACAAAAATTAGCTGGAAGTGGTGGCACGCACCTGTAGTCCCAGCTACTTGGGAGGCTGAGGCAGGAGAATCACTTCAACCCTGGAGGCAGAGGCTGCAGTAAGCCAAGATTGCATCACTGCACTCAAGCCTGGTGACAGAGAGAGACTACGTCTCCAAAAAAAAAAAAAAAAACTTTTAAATATACTTATTTAGAGTATATATGCTAATTTTTAGTCTAACATTCCATTTTCTAAGTACTTTACAAATGGGAACTTACTAACCTCAGAAAATAAATATTTCATAATTAATGAACTGACAATAAAAACCATTGTGTCTAAAATCATTATTTTGATGCATTTCTCAATGCACTGTATACCTACCTAGGGGTATCTGTTTATTAAAACAGTAATCCTTTCACAGTTTTTTTTTCTTTTTGAGACGGAGTCTCACTCTTATCTCCCAGGCTGGAGTGCAGTGGCACAATCTTGGTTTAGCACACTACAGCCTCCACCTCCTGGTTTCAAGCAATTCTCCTGCCTCAACCTCCCGACTAGCTGGGATTACAGGCACCCGCCACCACGTTCGGCTAATTTTTGTATTTTTAGTAGAGATGGGGTTTCACCATGTTAACCAGACTGGCCTCGAACTCCTGACTTCCTGGGCTCAAATGATCCACCTGCCTCGGCACAGTGGCTCATACCTGTAATCTCAGCACGTTGGGAAGCCAAGGCAGGTGTACCACTTGAGCCCAGGAAGTCAAGGCTGCAGAGAGCCATGATCACGCTACTGCACTCCAACCTATCAAGCCTAGGTAATAGAGTGAAACCCTGTCTCACAAAAAAAAAAAAAAAAAAAAAAAAAAAAAAAAAAAAAAAAAAAA